>NC_044995.1:15507066-15602006 GCF_008728515.1 Papio anubis | reverse complement strand
AGAAAAGGATTCCATTCCATCAATACTAGGAGGAACTTTGAAATGGTATAAATACATGGGCACTAAACAGCATGCTCCTGAAAGATCACCAGGTCAACAATGAAATTAAGGTGGAAATTAGAAAAAAATTTGAAATGAATAAAAATGAAAACACAACATACAAAAGCCTGTGGGATACAGCAAAAGCAGTACTAATAGAGAAGTTTATAGCACTGTGCCTACGTCAAAAAAGTAGAAAGGGCCAGGCATGGTGGCTCACAGCTGTAATCCCAGCACTTTAGGAGGCTGAGGCGGGTGGATCACTTGAGGTCAGGAGTTTGAGGCCAGCCTGGCCAGTATGAAGAAACACTGTCTCTACTGAAAAATACAAAAATTACAAAGGCTTGTTGGTGCATGCCTGTAATCTCAGCTACTCGGGAGGCTGAGGTGGGAGAATGACTTGAACCTGGGAGGCAGAGGTTGCAGTGAGCTGAGATTGTGCCACTGTACTCCTGCCTGGGTGACAGAGTGAGACTCCATCTCAAAAAACAGTAGAAAGATCACAAATTAACAACCAATGTCACACCTCAAAGAATTAGAAAAAGAACAAACCCAAAGTTAGCCAAAGAAATAACAAAGATCAGAGCAGAACTAAATGAAATAGAAACCACAAAAACAATAAAAAAGATCAACAAAACAAACCTTGGTTCTTCAAAATGTTAAACAAAATTAATAAACCACTAGCTAGACTAACCCAGGAAAGAAGAGAAAATGAAAATAAAAACAATCAGAAATGAAGAATGGGACATTACAACTGACAGGATAGAAACACAAAACATCATGAGAGACTACTATGAACAGCTATACCCTCACAAACTAGAAAACCTAGAGGAAATGCATAAATTCCTGGACAGTTACAATCTATCAAGATTGAACCAGGAAGTGGAACTCTTGAACAGATCAATAATGAATAGCAAGACTGAATCAGTAATTAAGTCTCCCAAGAAGGCCGGGCGCGGTGGCTCATGCCTGTAATCCCAGCACTTTGGGAGGCCGAGGAGGGCGGATCACTTGAGGTCAGGAGTTTGAGACCAGCCTGCTCAACACAGTGAAACTCCATCTCTACTAAAAATACAAAAATTAGCTGGGCGTGGTGGCGCACGCCTGTAATCCCAGCTACTCGGAAGGCCGAGGCAGCAGAATCGTTTGAACCCAGGAGGTGGAGGTTGCAGTGAATCGAGATCATGCTTCTGCACTCCAGCTTGGGTGACAGAGTGAAACTCCATCTCAAAAAAAAGTCTTTCAACAAAATAAATTCCAGGACCAGATAGATTCACAGATGAATCCTGCCATGCATACAGAGAAGAACTAATAGCAATCCTGTGAAACTATTCCAAAAAATTGAGGAGGAGGAATTCTCCCTAACTGATTCTATGAGGCCAGTATCATCCTGATAACAAAATCTGGCAAGAACACAACAAAAAACAAAACTATAGATCAATATCCCTGAATCACATAGATACAAAAAGCCTCAGCAAAACACTAGCAAATCAAATCCAACAGCACGTCAAAAAGATCACACACCACGATTGGGTCGGATTTAACCTGGGGATCCAAGGATGGTTTAACATATGCAAATCCATAATGTGATACATTCCATCAACAGAATGAAGGACAAAAGTCTCATGATCATCTCAATAGATGCAGAAAAAGTATTCAATAAAAATCAGCATTTGTTCATGATAAAAATCCTCAACAAACTAGGCATAGAAGCAACATACCTCAACATAATAAAGGTTACATATGACAAGCCCACAGCAAACATAACATTTAATGGTGAAAATTTGAAAACGTTCCCTCTAAGAACTATAACGAGACAAGAATGCCACTTTCACCACTCTTATTCAACACAGTACTGGAAGTCCTAGTCAGAGTAGTTAGGCTTCAGGCTGCGTCCACTCATAGTGGAAGGCAAAGCAGAGCCAGCGTGTGCGGTGATCACGGAGTGAGAGGGGAAGCAAGAGAGAGAGGGTGTGGCCAAATTCTTTTAAACAATCAGCTCTCATGGCAACTAATAGAGCAAGAACCCGTTCATTACCATGAGGAGGACATCAGGCAACTCCTGGATCATGAACCAAACACTTCCCATTAGTTTCTACCTCCAACATTGGGGATCAAATTTCAATGTGAGGTTTGCGAGGACAAACATCCAAACAAGAGCAGTTGGTGAATGGGAAATTCAGCCACTTCTCCGGGACCACTCTTACCAAGAGTCCCATAGTTCAGCAACTACGGAGGCCTCCAGGACCCTACTCCATCTTCAGACAATGTTTCTGCTGCCCTAGTTGTTAAATATGTTTATTGTCATCATCTGTAATATTTAATTCCATACGTACATCCTCCTTACAAGGAATCTTGCAATATCTCACAACTGATGATTTATACTCCATGGGTATAAATGGGGTCAAATTATGCATTTTGTACCTTTTGAGAAACTCTGAACTAATAATATTTCTGAGACCTCTTCAAGCTCTGCCGTGCTGTGTTTAGACTGGAACCCCAAGCTTGAGTTTAAGAGTGAGAGGAGATGCAGAAAAGAAGTTGGGGGCAGGTATAAGTACCAGAAAGACTTCCCCGTGGATATGGGAGAGTATGGCATTAAATTACATTGACACACGGAAACTGTGGGAAACAACCAATCGTTGTTGTCTTAAGCCTCGGTATTTTCTAGTTACGATAGAAAATAGGTAATTTTCCATTAAAGGGAGAAATACCAAGTTCCATCTTAATGAATTTAAGTTCTTAAAAAGGAGAATCAATTAAAGAAACATTAAATTAATATATGGGGTACTCAGACACAGCAAAAAAAAAAAAAAAAAAAAAAAAAGAAGGCAAACGTCCAATGCTGGACAAGCACTTACCTTGGTTCAATGATTTTTCAATCATTTTTTCATAGAAGCCTAATTTCCTAAGATATAGGTTAACTGCTATAATGAAGACCTGAAACAGCAGTTTAAAGGGGCTTACACCAGATGGAAATTTAATTTTCTTTCTTTCTTTTTTTTCTTTTTTCTTCTTTTTGGAGATGGAGCCTCATTCTGTTGCTCAGGCTGGAATGCACTGGCATCCTCTCAGCTCAATGCAACCTCGGCCTCCTGGGTTCATGCGATTCCCCTGCCTCAGCCTCCTGAGTAGCTGGGATTACAGGTGTGTGCCACCACGCCGGCCTAATTTTTACAGTTTTAGTAGAGACGGGCTTTCACCATGTTGGCCAGGCTGTTCTCGAACTCCTGACCTCAAGTGATTCACCTGCCTTGACCTCCCAAAGTGCTGCGATTACAGGTGTGAGCCACCGCGCCTGGTGGAAATTAAATTTTCTTACACTTAATGGCTCTGCATAAGCAACCCAGAGCTCATCAGGTAGTTCACTGATATCAAAGGCCCAGGCTCCTTCCATGTTGCTGCTGCTTCTTCCTAAGTTGTTGCTCTTGCTATCCCCATATTTCCATCCCAGTTAGCCAGAAAGAGGAAATATTCCGGAAGAAAATCTTGCCCCTCCCTCTAAAAGCGCAAACTGAAAGCTGCATACGCCACTTCCACTCACTTCTCATTGGTCAGAACTTGGCTACATGGCCATACACAGCTGCAAGGGAGCTTGGGAAATGTAGTTTTTAACGCTAGATAATCATGTCGCTGGAGAGAATTCCATTACTGTGGAAGACGGGGAAAACAAATATTGGGAGACATCTAGGGGCCTCTGAAGTATGAACCTTTTCTCAAATACGGTCATATATGAATTTAATGTAGCAAACCAGATGACAATGAGAGCTATACTCCCAAGCACTGGAAACATCTGAATACCTTTTCCCCAGTATGAAAGGTATTACACGGAGTTTAAAAAAAAAAAAGTTTATCCAACAACTTCAGGTTATAAGAATATTTGTTTTAGGGTGACCTGAATCATCTCTGACTATTTAACATGCCCCTCCTGGCAAGCTGGTTGTTTGGATTGGAGGATACCCTGCTTGTCAAGCACACAGCTCCATGCCTGGCACAAAGTGACAACAAATTTAAAAAATTTGGTTGGGCGCAGTGGCTCATGCCTGTAATCCCAGCACTTTGGGAGGCCAGGCAGGTGGATCACTTGAGGCCAGGAGTTCAAGACCAGCCTGGCAAATCTGGCAAAACCCCGTCTCTACTAAAAATACAAAAATTAGCCAGGCATGGTGGCGGGTGCCTGTAATCCCAGCTACTCCGGAGGCTGAGGCAGGAGAATCGCTTGAACCCGGCAGGCGGAGGTTGCAGTGAGCCAAGATCACACCATTGCACTCCAGCCTGGGCAACAGAGAAAGACTCCGTCTCAAAAAAAACAACAACAAAAAAATTCTGGCAGCATCACATTTCTTAGTCCCAGAAACAGGGGCATGTGACTAGGCATAAAATGACCCAGGTTCCGTTTCACACACAGCCTGTGAAGCACAAATCTCCTTCTCTCTATCCCACTTAGACCTCGGTTTGTCTCTTGTCTCTGTATCTCTTTGTTTCTTTGCCTTTTTCTTTGTTCATCTCCATCTCC
This sequence comes from Papio anubis, assembly GCF_008728515.1. Classification (NCBI taxonomy): domain Eukaryota; kingdom Metazoa; phylum Chordata; class Mammalia; order Primates; family Cercopithecidae; genus Papio; species Papio anubis. Next base: position 15,597,451 of record NC_044995.1, on the reverse strand, counting down.
AACTTTTTGTCTAGTTGGATTTCTCTCTGAGTCACTGGTGCTTTGTTGGTTGGTTTGTTTTTTAGAAATGAGGGAGAAAGTGCGTTCACACTTGGGGTTTCTCTTGATTCTCTTCTCAGCCGTATGTCACTTTCTCAGTCTCTGTCTCACTGAAACTTTTTTTCCTGTCTTTTATTCTTTCTGCTTCTATCTCCCACTCTCTGCTTCTTTGAATTGTCTTCTGTCTCTGTGTCCTCCTTGACATTTATCTTTGACTCATCGAATCTCTCTCTCTCTCATCTTTATTTTGTTTTGTTTGTTTTGTTTTTGAGACAGAGTCTCACTCTTGTTGCCTAGGCTAGAGTGCAGTGGCGTGATCTCGGCTCACTGCAACCTCTGCCTCCCGGGTTCAAGTGATTCTCCTGCCTCAGTCTCCTGGGTAGCTGGGATTACAGGTGCCCGCCCCCACACCTGACTAGTCTTTTTATGTATGCATATATTTTTAGTAGAGACGGGGTTTCACCATGTTGGCCAGGCTGGTCTCTAACTCCTGACCTCAGGTGATCCACCTGCTTCAACCTCCCAAAGTGCTGGGATTACAGGTGTGAGTCACCGTGCCCAGCCTCATCTCACTCTGGTTTTGATCTCGCTCTGGTTCTGTTTCAATGCACCTCTATTTTCTCTCAATCTTGATCTCTGTCTCAGCCACACATAATCTGCCATGCTCTGAATTTCTCTGCCTCAAGTCCTCTGCAATTATTTTTCCTCTTTAGCTTGCTTCTACTTTTTAGTTCAAGTTCCTCCATTCCTGGCTTCCTATCTGAAGGTGGGATGTTGAGGGGAGCTGTTCTTTTTTTTTTTTTTTTTTGAGACGGAGTCTCGCTCTGTCGCCCAGGCTGGAGTGCAGTGGCGCGATCTCGGCTCACTGCAAGCTCTGCCTCCCGGGTTCACGCCATTCTCCTGCCTCAGCCTCCCGAGTAGCTGGGAGTACAGGCACCCGCCACCTCGCCCAGCTAGTTTTTTGTATTTTTTTAGTAGAGACGGGGTTTCACCGTGTTAGCCAGGATGGTCTCGATCTCCTGATCTCGTGATCCGCCCATCTCGGCCTCCCAAAGTGCTGGGATTACAGGCTTGAGCCACTGCGCCCGGCCTAGGGGAGCTGTTCTAAGAGCACTTGCTCTCTCCCTTCCTGTCTGAATCGGAAAACCAGACTCACAATCAACCACCTTCACCACACACACACCACCACCACAAGATGGTTAAGAGATTAGTCCTGAATGGGTGTTAAGTGTTGCGGGGTGAGGATCAGAATGGGGTGGGGAGGCAAAAGCTAAGAGAGTCAAAGGAGTTGGGCTGAGCTGAGTCTCTACTCCAAGAAGGACATTCTAGCAGCAGATCCAAGAGACAAAAAGTGATACTGTGTGTGAGTCACTCAGTTTTCCCAGAATTTCCACCACTTCTGGACACAGGATGCCTCAGCTCAGCCAGCCAAACCCCATTCCCCAAACCTACAGATACATTGAGGGATTCAGTTTCCAAGTCTGAATACAGTCGCATGAAAAGGACATTGAATTCTGTTAAATAGTATATGTGGGTAGGATATAATATCCACGCAGTTCATTTCAGGACAATAAGGCTTTGAAAATATTTGGTGCAGAAAAGGTAGTGAATCACTTTTCAGATTATAAGAAACGCAATCACTAATTGCGCTGGAGGAGACGTTCCCCTCCAGAGACTGCGGTTCAGGGGTGATCCCTACACCTTAGACTTTCAAAATACACACACACACACACACACACACACACACCCCGACACACACTACAGCAAAGTTCTTTTTTATTTCTTTTTTTAAATTTGATACAGCAAAGTTCTGATACACCAACACAGGTAATCTTTGGTTATTGTTATTTAACATTATCTTGAGTAGAAAACAAGAACTTTTTGAACAAAACCCTTTCAATTGATTTATTTCTCTTGTTTTCTAAATCTTCAGCTTACTTGCCTTATTGACATTCTAGTGTTCCATTACACAGTAGGGTGGCTGTAGTTAACGATAATACATTGCATATTTCAAAATAGTTAGAAGAGAGGATTTTTAATGTTCTTACCACAAAGAAATGACAAATGTCTCAGTAATGGATATAATAATTACCCAAATTTGATTGTTGTACATTGCATACATATATCAAAACATCACACTGTACCCCACAAATATGTACAATTATTGTATCAATTAAAAAAATTTAATAACTGATTAATTAGGGTTATCCTTAATTAAATAATGAACAAAGAGTTTTCCTTGTTGTCTATCAAGACTTTCTAAAACAATATGGCCTGCCAGCTGCGGTGGCTCACACCTGTAGTTCCAGCACTTTGGGAAGCTGAGGGGCGTGGATCACTTGAGGCCAGGAGTTCGAGACCAACCTGGCCAACATGGTGAAACCGCATCTCTAGAAAAATACAAAATTAGCTGGGCATGGTGGTGTACGCCTGTAGTCCTAGCTACTTGGGAGGCTGAGGCATGAGAATCGCCTGAACACGGGAGGCAGAAGTTGTAGTGAAATGAGATCACGCCACTACACTCCAGCCTGGGACAGAGTGAGAATCTGTCTCAAATAAAACAAAATAAAATAAAATAATACAAATAAAATAACATGGTTTCCCTATTTGATAGATGGTGAAACAAGTCCCAGAGGTTAAGTGACTTGCCCAGTGAAGAAAAGACAGAGCTGCCACTTGTACCCAGATTGTTTGGATCCTAAAACCAAAAGCCTAAAAAGAGAATAATCTGCGTCTTACCCCCAACCAAGAAATTCTGTCAATTCTATTGAGCTGAGAGAGAAGAACAGGCAGACTGGAAATAAGGAAGAAAGGGACGGGCTTCCAGAGGATTTCCTGTGTGAATTCACTCCTTATTCAGATGGGAGATTATGCAGGTTTCATATAACCACCCCCATAAAGCAATCTCTTTCTCCAATGACATTCAAACCCGGAAAACTTTGAACTCAGGGTGTTCAGATTTCAGTATAAGCTGATCTCCCAGGACCTATTTAGGCAGGATCTGGTGCCCAGGACAGAACCTGTTGACCTGGCACCATGGAGCTGGGAGGGGCTGTCACCATCTTTCTGGCACTCTGCTTGTCTTGCCTGCTCGTCCTCATTGCCTGGAAGCGAATGAATAAGGCAGGAAAGCTGCCCCAGGTCCTACACCAATTCCTTTCCTGGGGAACCTGCTGCAAGTTCGAACTGATGCTGCGTTTCAGTCTTTCATGAAGGTGGAGTGTGTTCCGTCCCCTAACAGCTTAGAGCAAATCAACTGCAGCCAGATTCACATAGAACCTTATGCCTTCTAAAGATAGACTCTCAGAAGCACAGACTTTGCAAATCTTAGAATTCTGAAATTCCAGAATCCTGAAATGTTGGAAACACACATTCTCAGTGCACTGAAATAAGACTTTCATGATCTCAGGACTTTGGAATCACAGTACATTATATTTTTAAACACAAGGACACTTTGACTCAGGTTGTCTTAGCGCTTTGAGACTTGCTTTCATGAAGTCTTCAGATTTTGTGAAATTTAACATTTCAGGAGAGAGAAGTATTAACTGGAATTTATCGAATCCAGGTCCATTATTTTATAGATGAGAACAAGTAAGTCTTGTGGGAAGGATGAGCTTTTTGCCTAGGGATGACAGAAGCCAAGACTTCCGCGCCTGTTTCCCAGTAGTCCTTCCAAGCCCAGACGCACCCGACTCAGCACCATGTTTACATCCCTGAAATCGCCATCCTCTAAAATCCTCACTGGCCTATACTTGGTAATTCCAATCAGTTCCTCCTCTCTTATGTTTCCTTCACTCCAAGCTCAGGGAGAAATACGGCCCCAGGTTCACTGTGTACATGGGTCCCCGGCCAGTGGTGGTTTTATGTGGGACATGAAGCAGTGAAGGAAGCCTTGGTAGACCAAGCCGGATGAGTTCAGTGGGTCAGGAGAACTGGCTTCACAGAGCCGAACTTCCAAGGTCAGCGGTAGGCAGCGTCGCAACAACAAAACAATAAAACCAGAAATGACTGCAATGTACTCCCTCTATGCCAGTTCTTTGGTGCGGGGGTAATTTACATGACTTACTGCATTGACTCCCTTAGAGAGCTTCGTAACATTATAATTAATGTTGTCAATGAGAGCTAAGATAGTAGGCATAGGTTACCCCAGTGACTTGGGAGCTGAAGTGGATGACCTGAGGTCAGGGAGTCGGAGTAATGCCCGTCAACATGGCAAACCGTTTCGATTAAAAACTAAAATGGTACCGAAGCTGAGCGAGGTTCATATGCTCATAATCCCAGCTGGGCGAGGCTGAGGCAGAATCACTCTGAACCCGGAGGCGGATGCCATAGTGAGCCGAGATTACATTCTACTCCATCTTTGGCAATAAGAATGAAACTCTTGTGAAAGAAAGAAAAAAGTAAAAGAAAAGAAAAAAGAAAAAGCTAAGATAAAGATTAGATAATGTCACAGTAAGTGGTAGGATCACTTACTTTGCTTCCATGCCATCTGACTCTAAACTGTTTTCATGTTATTTCTGCTCTTATTTTAATGGATTAGTGATATTCTTTTATTTATTTATTTTTTTTGAGACAGAGTTTCACTCTTTGTTACCTCCAGGCAGGAGTGCAATGGCACGACTCCTCAGCTCCAGCCAACCTCTGCCTCCTGCTCAAGCAATTCTCCTGCTTCAGGCTCCTGAGTAGCTGGGATTACAGGCATGAGCCACCATGGCTAATTTGTATTTTTAGTAGAGACGGGGTTTCTTTTATTTTGGACAGGCTGGTCTCTGAACTCCCAACCTCAGGTGATGTCCACCCACCTTAAGCCTCCCAAAGCTGGGACTACAGGCATGAGCCATCACTGGTCCCAAGGGAATTAGTGATATTCTTTATAAACCCACCAAAGCTGTCATAGCCAACCTTTTTTCTCATCTCCTATACTCTCATCCACATACCTAACCCATAGGTCTCTGCCTCCCCACTTAGGTAGATCTCTCTTTTCTCCCAAGCATCCATCTCTAACTGCCTCGATCCCGCCGATCCGGATTCCTGGCGGGCAGCGCGCAGCGCAGCAGGCGGCCCGCCCGGGCGGCGCAGCGCAAGCGTCCGCCCGCCCTGATCGGTCCTGATCCGTCCTGTCCTAAAACACTTTCACTTATTATTTATATACATCAGTCAATTAACTTTCTATTTATTCATCTATCCATCATTCCATCCATTCATTAATTCTTTCATGTTTTATACATCTATCGATCTCTCAATCCACTCTCCAAACGTTGTCCATCTATCTCAAACCATCCATCCATTAACCATCCACCCATCTATTAAGTCTTCCATCCGTCCATCCTTCCACCTTCCTATGCATTCACTCAGTTATTTTTTTTTATTTATCCAGTTCCACCCCTCTTTCCGGTAAGAAACACTGTTTGATCTCCCTATCACTCCTGCACTGGATTCCCTTTCCTCCACCCTCAGTCTGACTTTTTCCGAGGATCTGTAGAGAAGGAACCTTACTCTCTTGATTGTTCTGAAGTTGAGGATGGCCTTTGACAGCACACAGTCTAGAGATTTTCATATAATCTGTCCCTATCACTGTCTAGCACTGAGTTGAACACAGCAAGGGGAGCGAGGCAGAAGCCTGAGACTTGAGATCTTGGCAGGTGTAGCCTTAAACCATGGTACCCCGACGCCCCTGACCATTCTTCGGGACTTCGGGATGGGAAAGCCGAGCATTGAGAGCCGCATCTGTGGAGAGGCCAGCTACCTACTGGAGGAGTTCCTGAAGACCAAGGGTATGGGGGCCACAAGGGGGAGGGCCACTAGGTGACTGGGTGGTTATGGAGCTCTCAGTCAAGAGAAGATGGGTTTTGGTGGGAGAAAGCTCTGGAATGGAAGAAGAGGGAAAATATTAAGAATCCACTGGGATTTCTGGCCAGCTTCCGTATTAAAAGTTTACATGAGCTGGGCATGGTGGCACATGCCCGTAGTGTCAGCCACTTGTGGGGCTGATGCCGGAGGATGCTTGTGTCCAGGAGTTCAAGGCTGTAGTGAGCTATGATCGTGCCACCGCACTTCAGTATGGGAGACACAGTGAGACTCTGTCTCTTAAAAAAACAACAACAAAACAGTTAACATGGAAGACCCTTAGAGACCACTTCTCTAGCAACTTTAATCAGTGGATCTCAGGGGGTCTGTGAGCTCTTGATATCCTATGCAGATTTTGGCGACATGTGACTTTGTGACTTTTCTTGAAGACAGGCTCAAATTTCATTACATTTGCATATCCATATTGTGGTAAAAAATACATAACCTAAAAGTTATCATATTCGCCTCTTTAAGTGTCCAGTTAATTAGTGTTAAGTATATTCATGTTGTGAAAAAAATCTTTTGAACTTTTTTATCTTGCAAATCTGAAACTCTATATTCATTTCATTATGTTTTAAAAGGAGTTCAGTCCCACCATAAAATAAGGTCTAGAAACACTGGGATCTATAGAGAAAGGACACAGAGGCTGGAAAAAAAAAAAAAAAAAAAACAGAAAAATAGATAAGAGGTAGAAATAGAGACACATTTTCTCTGCATCCAAGGCGCCTTGCCTGGTCTACATGGGTGATTAACAGGTCTATATAAAAACTTCAAATGCCCATGTACCCCAGACATTATTCATAAAATTGTGTATCTGTGAATATGTGCATTATTCTAGAGAAATTCTTCCCATATCTACTGATCTTGTTTTACAGAAGGTGTAGCTGAGGGCAAGGGAAGAATTTTGTTTTGTTTTGAGACAGAGTCTTGCTCTTGTCACCCAGGCTGGAGTGCAATGGCACGATCTCGGCTCACTGCAACCTCCACCTCCCAGGTTCAAGTGATTCTCCTGCCTCAGCCTCCTGAGTAGCTGGCATTACAGGCGCCTGCCACCACATCTGGCTAATTTTTGTATTTTTAGTAGAGACGGGGTTTCGCCATGTTGGCCAGGCTGGTCTCCAACTCCTGACCTCGTGATCTGCCTGCCTCGGCCTCACAAAGTACTGGGATTACTAGGCATGAGCCACCATGCCGGACCAGGAAGGATTTTTTTAATTGCCCAAATGGAATCATCGGTAGAGCTAGACAGAATTCAGGAACTTTTATAATGTGTCCCTTATGCCATTTTTCCCCAAATATGTGAGTCTCTAACATCAACACATTTAAGTAATAATAATACAAAATAATGATTAAGCTCAACTAGCTTTTCTTGAGTGCTTACTGTATGCCAGGCTTTGTGCTAATTATTTTATACGGATAATGATATTGAATCCTCGTGAATCAATGAAATGGTTCTCAAAACAATTTGCAGATTGGACAATCTAGACCCAAAACACAACAATGAAGTGGCTCGCACATGTAATTAAGTAGTAGAGCTGGGACTCAGATGCATCACGGTGACTCCATACCCCATATTCATGACGATTACCTCCAACATAAACAATTTCCACTGCCCAGGTGCCCCCATCGACCCCACCTTCCTGCTGAGCTGCACCGTTTCCAACGTCATCAGTTCTGTTGTCTTTGGAAGTCGCTTCGACTATGAGGACAAGCAGTTCCTGAATCTGCTGCGGTTGATCAATGAGAGTTTCATTGAGATGAGCACACCCTGGGCGCAGGTGCCCACCCAGCCACCTCTCTGTCCACGCACCAACCCCAGTTAACTAAACACTTTCCTGTACCCCACTTGATCCTCCCCACACCCCCGGGAGGTTAGTACAGTAGTTCCCCCTCATTGTTGGGGGATATGTTCAAGACCCCCGTGGATGCCTCAAGCCATGGATAGTACCCAATTCTATAGATACTAAGTTTTTCTGATATATACATATTGTGATAAAATTCAATGTATAAATTGAGTGCAGTAAGAGACTGGCATTCATAAGTAATAAAATAGAACAATTATAACAACATATTCTAACAACAGTTATGTGAATGTACTCTTTCTCTCTCAAAATATCTTATATGTAATATTTTTAGACTGCAGTTGACTGCACACATAACTGAAATGGTGGAAGGCAAAACCAAGGTGAAGGGGGAACTACTGTCTCAATAGGACCCAAGTTCCGTGAAGCAAAAGGGCCTCACCTGATTCTTAGACCCAGCACTGGACTTTGAGCCCAGCTGTCCAACTCCAGACTCAGCCCATGAGGGCCCCTGGCACCCATCACTGACAAAGTCCCCTTACCTATTCCCACAGCTGTATGACATGTACTCTGGAATCATGCAGTATTTGCCAGGAAGACACAATCGCGTCTATTACTTGATAGAAGAGCTCAAGGACTTCATTGCCTCCAGGGTCAAGATCAATGAAGCATCCTTTGACTCCCAAAACCCTCGGGACTTCATTGATTGCTTTCTCATCAAGATGCACCAGGTATCTCTTCTTCCACTGGTCCCTCCCTCTCATTTTCTCAACCACTGGTCCCTGCAACTTTCAACCAATCTGCAAACATTGAGGACAAAACAAAACATAAAAAACAAGCATTATTTCACAGGGTTTACTTTTATCTACAGATGAGTATAGAAACTGTAAAAGTACAAACTGTTACAGCTTTAAAACAGACTTTGAATCTAGAAATTTTAGGAATTTGGAAAATTTAGGAACTTGGAAACTTAAAATCTTCCACCTTATACATGCCAGAGAGTTACAACTGTAGTTTTGAGTCTTAGAATCTCAAAAACTTAGAAATTTTCTGAAGTTTAAAGTTTAAGTTAACATTTAAATTAAACATTTAAGTTAAAGTTAAAAGATTTGAACATGTAGGGACATAGGTATAGAATTTAAATTTCCAAGGGCAAAGGTTCAATAACATAAAAATATAAATTTACAAATGTATAAAACTCTAAGAAATGATGATACAGAAGTATTAACCTTCTGAATTTGTTTAGAGATATACATCTATTTCTATATAGAGATATATCTCTGTTTCTATAGATATGTATCTCTATTTCTATATCTCTATAGATATATATCTCTATTTCTATATCTCTATAGAAATTTAGAAGGTTAATACTTCTGTATCACCATTTCTTAGAGTTTTATACATTTGTAAATTTATATTTTTATATTATCGAATCTTTGCCCTTGGAAATTTAAATTCTATACACTACTGTCCCTACATGTTCAAATCTTACAAGGCATCCTACATTCTTCTTCTCCTCCTATCCTCCCTATTGTTCACTCCATCCCATCCACCCCGGCTTCTGCCTTGCTGTTTCTCTAACACACCAGGCACGTTCCTGCCCCAGGACCTTTGTTCTGACTGTGTTCTCTCCCAGACAAGCTTGGTTTACCCACCTATTGTTTCCCTATACAATAGACAATAAAACCAATGAGAAAATAAGACAATAGACCAAGCGCAGTGGCTCACGCTGTAATCCCAGCACTTTGGGAGGCCGAGGTGGGCGTATCAACTGAGGTCAGAAGTTTGAGACCAGCCTGGCCAACATGGTGAAACCCCATCTCTACTAAATATTCAAAAAAAGAAAAATTAACCAGGCATGGTGGCGGGTGCCTGTAACCCCAGCTACTCGGGAGGCTGAGGCAGGAGAATCGCTTGAACCTGGGAGGTGGAGGTTGCAGAGAGATGGTATCATGCCACTGCACTGCAGTCTGGGCGACAGAGCGAGACTGTCAAAAAAAAAAAAAAAAAAGACAATAAAGACAGAAGAGAGTGACTCCATTCACTATCCCCTCACTCTCAGGATAAAAATAATCCTCGTACAGAATTCAACCTCAAGAACTTGGTCCTCACCACTCTGAACCTCTTCTTTGCTGGCACGGAGACGGTGAGCTCTACACTGCGCTATGGATTCTTGCTGTTAATGAAGCATCCCGAAGTGGAAGGTGAGTCCACCCTGAGCTGTTTATCTGGTACCTCCCCCTCCCAACATAAAGAAGACATCATCTTGAAAATCTAGAATCCCACGACCTCAGACTCTTCACCCTTTACAACTTCAGGGCGTGAAACACGACATCCCCGACTGTGGGGGTCATTTAACTTAATCTTCTACTTGGTGTCTGTGGCCTATGGCTGTTGTAACAAATTACTAGGAACTTAGTCGTCTAAAACAACACAAATGTATTATCCTTCTGTTCTGAATTTCAGAAGTTCAAATAGGCTTTCACTAGCTGACACCAACGGACCATCTGATTCTCTACCTTTTCTGGGTGTTAAAGCTGTACTCCTTGTAATCCTGGGTTCACGACTCTATTCTCCATCTTCAAAGCCAGCAGCGTAGCTTCTTCAAACCTCTGTTTGCTTCTGGCATCACATCTTTTATTCTTTGTCTTTTCTTTTTGGAGACAGTCTTCCTCTGTTGCTCAGGCTGGGGTGCAGTGGCGTGATCTCAGCTCACACAACCTCTGCCTCCTTGGTTCAAGCGATTCTTCTGTCTCAGCCTCCCGAATAGCTGGGATTACAGGTGTGTGCCACCACACCCAGCTAATTTTGTGTTTTTAGTAAAGACAGGATTTTGCCATGTTGGCCAGGCTGGTCTGAAACTCCTGACCTCAGGTAATCCACCCGCCTTGGCCTCCCAAAATGCTGGGATTACAGGTGTGAGCCACTGCTCCCAACCTGACATCTTTTTTTTTCTAACTCAGATTCTCCTGCCTCTCTCTTATACAGATACACAATATTATATTGAGGGCAAATCTCAGCAACCCAGGCTAATCTTTTCGTCTCAAGATTCTTAATTTACTGGCATTTTCAAAGTCTCTCTTGTCTTTTTGTTACCCTTATATACATAGCCTTCCAGGCATTAGGTTTTTTTTTTTGTTTTGTTTTGTTTTGTTTTTGAGATGGTGTCTCGCTCTGTCGCCCAGCGTGGAGTGCAGTGGCTGGATCTCAGCTCACTGCAAGCTCCGCCTCCCGGGTTTACGCCATTCTCCTGCCTCAGCGTCCCGAGTAGCTGGGATTACAGGCGCCCGCCACCTCGCCCGGCTAGTTTTTTGTATTTTTTTAGTAGAGACGGGGTTTCACCGTGTTCGCCAGGATGGTCTCGATCTCCTGACCTCGTGATCCGCCAGTCTCGGCCTCCCAAAGTGCTGGGATTACAGGCTTGAGCCACCGCGCCCGGCCCGGCATTAGGTTTTAGAGACTTGGAGGTAGTTATCTCTGATGGCCATTATTGAGCCAACCGCCCTGCCAAAGTTAAATAGAATTCGTCTCCAATAACTTATGATCTGGTCCATTTGAGTAACTTTAGTAACGAGGAACTCACTACTTGCTTAAGGAAAATTCCCAATTTTGGCCCCTCTCCTTAATAATACAATTCAAAACAAGCCAAAGGATTTCTCCTGGTGCAGATGAGAGACACTAACACACTTCCCCTCAAACATTTCTAGTCTTACCTCCATTGTCTGAGTTGTCTTTCACCGGTCTAAATAATCAGGCCAGGTGCGGTGGCTCACGCCTGTAATCCCAGCACTTTGGGAGGCAGAGATGGGCAAATCGCTTGAGGCCAGGACTTCAAGACCAGCCTGGCCAACATGGTAAAACCCTGTCTCTACTAAAAATGCAAAAATTAGCCAGGTGTGATAGCACACACCTGTAATCCCAGCTACTTGGGGGGCTGAGGCACAAGAGTCATTTGATCCCGGGAGGCAGAAGTTGCAGTGAGCCAAGATTGCACCACTGCACTCCAGCCTGGGGACACAGCGAGACTCCTTCTAAAAAAAAAGAAAAGAAAATCAAATCAAATCAAATATTTATTGGATGCTTCTATGTGCCAAGCACTGTCCTAGTTCCTTGTACACCAGACTTTATGTAATGTTTACAACTCTATGACCTTGTCCAACCATCACACTCATTTTGAAGATGACAAAACACAAGTTCAGAAGGTGAAGTCACACAGGCCGGGTGCAGTGGCTCACGCCTGTAATCCCAGCACTTTGGGAGGCTCAGGCGGGTGGATCACAAGGTCAGGAGATCAAGACCATCCTGGCTAACATGGTGAAACCCCGTCTCTGTTAAAACTATAAAAAAAAATTAGACGGGTGAGGTGGCGGGCGCCTGTTGTCCCAGCTACTCTGGAGGCTGAGGCAGGAGAATGACATGAACCCAGGAGGCAGAGCTTGTAGTGAGCTGACATCGTGCTACCACACTCCAGCCTGGCCAACAGAGCGAGAAGACTCCATCTCCAAAAAAAAAAAAAAAAAAAGGTGAAGTCACTCATCCCTAAACCCTAAAGTGCAAAGAGGAGTAACTCGATCAGTGGTGATCTTAATCAGTGACATACCCACTTGCCATTTGTGTCAATCCTGTCCTAGTCACCTAGCATGCCTCTTTCCCATTTTGTAAAAATCCCATATATGAGAGCCAAGTTGGCACCATGGCTTTCTGATGCTTTTAAATAAAGACCAAATGTCGTGGCAGCGTTCAAGACGCCAAGCTGCCTGTCTCCTGATGTCTGACAAGTAATTGAGCACCACCAGTGTGTCAGTTGTTAAGTTAAAGAAGCGACCAAACAGGCCGGGTGCCTGACTCACACCTGTAATCCCACCACTTCAGGAGGCCAAGGTGGGTGGATCACGAGGTCAGGAGTTCGAGACCTTCTTGACCAACATGGTGAAACCCCATCTCTATTAAACATACAAAAATTAACTGGGCGGGTGGCAGGCGCCTGTAATCCCAGTTACGCTGGAGGCTGAGGCAGAAGAATCACTTGAAGGGGAGGCGGAGGTTGTCATGAGCCAAGATCATGCCATTGCACTCCAGCCAGTGTGACAGGCTGCTTAAAAAAAAAAAAAAGCGACCAAACATGTATGGCTTGCATCTGAGATCTCTTCCTGTTGGAGCTTGGAATACATGATTTTCCCTGGCTTCCCTAACAAAAACACCTCCTGTTTTTTTTTTTTTCTCTGTTCTCCACTATATTTTCTGGCCCCTTCCAGCTAGGATCCACGAAGAGATTAACCAGGTGATTGGACCACACCGGCTCCCAAGTGTGGATGACCGGGTCAAGATGCCCTACACAGATGCCGTCATCCACGAAATACAGAGACTGGTAGACATCGTGCCCATGGGTGTCCCCCACAACGTCATCCGGGACACTCAATTTCGAGGCTACCTTCTGCCCAAGGTGGGGTAGCCCCCTCATTGCCTCCCTTCCACTGCACTCCTCTCTTCCCCTGGTTCCCTACTCCTGTAGTCCAACACTGATTTCTCCTAACTGCCCCATTTTCACCCCAGGGCACAGACGTATTTCCCCTGCTTGGTTCTGTCCTCAAAGACCCCAAATACTTCCGCTACCCAGAGGCCTTCTATCCCCAGCACTTTCTGGATGAGCAGGGCCGCTTCAAGAAGAATGAAGCGTTTGTGCCTTTTTCGTCTGGTAGGTTTCTCTGGTCTGACTTCCCCCCAGGCATGTGCTAAATCCACCCCCCAGCCACTGATCTGTATTTGAAGTTCAAGTCACGATGTGAATTTGAAAGTTATATCTTAGAACCATAAAGTTTTAGAATCCCAGAATTAGTAAATATTGGAACGATTAACCCTGATAGTTAGAAAAAAAAAGTTAGGATGGTAATAGCACTAAACAGGGCATAAACCAACTGGCTGTTAAGAAGAAAATAAGATATATTTTCTATGTTTCCAGGCAGATAGCCTCTGAACCTTTGCCATTGATCTACAAAAGCAGCCATAGACAATATGTAAATGAATGAGTGTGTGTGTGAGCCTGAAAAAGTGTTTACAGACAATGAAATTTGAATTTTGTTTTATCTTCATATATCACAAAAGAGTCTTTTTTCCCCAACCATTTTAAAATGCCAAAAGCATTCCTAGTTTGCAGGCTGTATGAACACAAGCAGCAGGGCAAATTTGCCCAACAGACAGTCATTTGCCTACTGATGGCATAAAATCTATGTGCAGCAACATTTTAAGTATATATTGGTGGGGCACAATGGCTCACACCTGTAATCCCAGCACTTTCGGAGGCCGAAGCAGGCGGATCACTTGAGGCCAGGAGTTCGAGACCAGCCTGGCCAACATGGTGAAATCCCATCTCTACTAAAAATACAAAAATTAGCCAGGCATGGTGGCATGCGCCTCTAATCCCAGCTACTCGGGAGGCTGAGGCACAAAAATCACTTGAACCCGGGAGATGAGGTTGCAGTGAACCGAGATCATGCCACTGCACTCCAGCCTGGGAGACAGAGTGAGACCCGGTCTCAAACAAACCAAAAACAACAACAAAAAGTGTATGTTGTTTGGATCCTGGAGTCAGGGCAGCGGTTGGGAACCTGGACTCCACTCCACCTTTTAGAAATGGTGGGGCCTTGGGTGAGTCACTTCAGCCCCGTCTGTGAAACAGGGAGCCATCCCTCCAAACGATTGGAGAGCGGCTTACAAACAGTAGGTGTTATTAACGGTGAGTTTTCACTGTTTTTCTCACCAGTGTCTGGCACGCAATAGGCATTTGACAAACCCTTGAGGAACTGAAATGAACACAACCTTGAAACTCATGGATCCTATAGAACCATTCCCTCTTGGAATGGGATGGAATCAGAGCCATCAGAGAAGTAGCAGGTCCTAGCTGAGCCTAACTATAGACACCCACTAAGCCTGTGTAACACCCCTTTATAAAGCAGGCACAGTCATGAGCCCTGAGGTGCTGATGAGGCAGCTGAGGCTCAGTGGGGTGGTCAGTCCAGACACCCCCGACACTCCATGACCTGTGCAGGTGCGACCCTTCCTTCTGTCCTCCCCTGTGCCTGCAGGAAAGCGCATCTGCCTGGGCGAGGCCATGGCCCGCATGGAACTCTTTCTCTACTTCACCTCCATCCTGCAGAACTTCTCTCTACGCTCGCTGGTGCCGCCTGCGGACATCGATGTCACCCCCAAGCTCTCAGGCTTTGGTAACATCCCCCCGACCTATGAACTCTGCCTCGTGGCCCGCTGAGCGCCACCTGCGGGGCAAGGAGGAAGCGGGGAACGCAGCTCTCCTCTCATGTTCAGGAGCACCCCTCTTCCTCATCTTACTAATCTGCACAGCATCCCTAAGAGGAGGCACCATGATTACAGAGTCAGCCAGGGTCACCTGAGAATGTACAGCTGCGTGTCTTCCCCTCCCATAGAAGAGCAACGCCCTGTGCAAGATTTGCACCTCTGCCTGCAGGTTTCACGGTCACATGGTCACCGTGGCTTAGGTTTCTGGCTGCATCAAATTCTTAGTGTAGACCCTGTGTCTTCATGTTGTCCCTTTTTGTGTGTGCTGTGATTTTGACCAAAATGTAGTCTAAAATCCTTTCTGCTTGGTTCTCGTCTTTACCCACCAGCCCCCGAAAAGTCAACAAAGACCTCAAGTCTGTTGAGTGTAGCAAGTGTATTGTGTATTATGTGTGACAGCGATGTAGGGTACAGTCAACAGCTTGAAATGTCTTTCTTGACTTGTTATTAGTTATAGTTTCTGCCAGCTCCACTCCAGTGACTTCCCCTGGGTAAAATGTCCCATCCTCACCCATCTTACTGACTCATTACCTTTCTCCACCGTCATCTCTTCTAATCTTCCTTTCTGGTTGCTCTTACTTGAACTCCCAATTCCAAATACTCCCCAGTCCATTTGTTTGTTTTGAGATGTAGTCTTACTCTGTGGCCCAGGCTGGAGTGCAGTGGCACCATCTAGGCTCACTGCAACTTCCGCCTCCTGGGTTCAAGCAATTTTTGTGCCTCGGCCTCCCAAGTAGCTGAGATTATAGGCATGTGCCACTGCACCTGGCTAATTTTTGTAATTTTAGTAGAGATGGGGTTTCGCCATGTCGCCCAGGCTGGTCTCAAAATACTGACCTCAAGCGATTCACCCACCTTGGTCTCCCAAAGTGCTGGGATTACAGACATGAGCCACCATGCTTGGCCTCCCCACTCCATTTTTGACGATAGCTTGGTTGTTCCCACCTTCTATCATTCCCTTTCCAAACTCCATTAACTGACAACAACGTTCCCTCTTTTTCATTTATTCAGCCAATATTTATTGAATACCCAACAAGTGCCAGCATAGTCTTCAGGGACTTGGAATCCATCAGTAAGCAAAACAGACAAAAACTCTTGCCTTCAGGGAGCTTACATTCTAGTAAGGAAGGTGAACAATAGAGCGCACATGAAATAAATATGCGAAAGACATACTGCGTTAGAAAAGCAAGGCTGATAAGTGGGATACACATTCTGTGATTGGAATTGTAAATGGATGGTTGGGGTGGTTTCACAAGGTGATGGAGCAACAAGCTATGAAGATATCTGGGAAGGAAGTGTTCCTGGCAGAATGATTAAAAACAGCAGCAGCCGGGCGAGGTGGCTCACGCCTGTAATCCCAACACTTTGGAGGCCGAGGCGGGCGATCACGAGGTCAGGAGATGGAGACCGTCCTGGCCAACACAGTGAAACCTCGTCTCTACTAAAAATACACAAAATTAGCTGGGTGTGGTGGCGGGCACCTGTAGTCCCAACTACTCAGGAGGCTGAGGCAGGAGAATGGTGTGAACCCGGGAGGCAGAGCTTGCAGCGAGTCAAGATCCTGCCACTGCACTCCAGCCTGGGCGACAGAAGGAGACACCATCTAAAAACAAAAACAGAAACAAAACAAAACAAAACAAACAAACAAAAAAATGGCAGCGACCGGGCACGATGGTTCACACCTGTAATCCTCATACTTTGGGAGGTCAAGGTAGGCGCGTCGCCTGAAGTCAGGAGTTTGAGATCAACCTAACCAACATGGTTGAAACCCCATCTCTACGAAAAATACAAAAGTTAACTGGGCTTGGTGGCAGGTGCCTGTAATCCCAGCTACTCAGGAGGCTGAGGCAGGAGAACCGGTTGAACCTGAGAGGCAGAGGTTGCGGTGAGCTGAGATTGCGCCATTGCACTCCAGCCCAGGCAACAGTGTGTGATCCTGTCTCAAACAAACAAACAAACAAAGCAGCAGAGTCCTAAGGCAGGAGGTTGTGTGCATCCAGGAATCCACAGGGAGCAGGTGTAGCTGGCATGGAGGAGGAAGACAGAGTAGGAGTGAAGGAAACGAGGCCAGGGAGGTGATGGGGGCCAGACTGTGTGGGGTCTTATGTGCCAAGGTGAGGTCTTGTTTTTTACCCTGAAAGTGATCGAGGTCTTTGGAGGGATGGTGAGCAGAGGGTGACATGTACTGACATATTTTATGGGGCTCACACTAGCTATCATATGATGGATATGAAAGCAAAGACCTATTAGCAAGCTACTGCAACTGGTGGTGTTGACTCAGACCCAGCAGCAGCAGTGAAGCTGGGCAGAATATGGTAGATTTGAAACCTATTTCACTAGCTGGTCTCTGTTTCGGGGCTTTAGGAACTGGATTCCTCAGGCCTCAGCCCAGCTGAGTTGGGGGCTCCCCAAAACCTCCACTGACATCTTGATTCCACTGCTTTTCACCTTTTCTGGAGGCTGAGGGAGAGCCCTGAGGCCTGCCTGTCTCCTTTGGGAAGCTCCACCTGACTGCAGCCTCTGTCTCCCAGCCTGAGCCCCTCACTCCCTCTGGTTCTGTATGATTCATTGTCTGACCTTCCCTGGGGGAGGGAGGCAGTGATCTGACCTACCCGCCCAATTCAGTAGCCGTGGAGCTGGGGGAGGTATCTATGAGGCCAGTTTGATGGATGGGTGAGAAGAAAGAAAGTCTTCCTTCCTGATCTCCTCCTCATCCCTCACCCCCATCCTCTGGAATCATGACAGTTACATAATCACCTCCACCTTACTCCTTCCCACAGGCAGAGAGCCAGAACGGGAGGTATGTGGGCAATGAGCATGGGTAAGTAAGAAGAGAGCAAGAGAAAAGCTTCCAGGGGGACAGAAAGGAAGAGAAAGAGACAAAGACAGAGAGAGCGAGAGAGAGGGAGAGCACACCAGAGAGAGACGGAGGGGAGAGAGATGGAGAGAGAGAGAGAGAGAGAGAGAGGAGAGAGAGAGAGAGAGAGAGAACACCAAGGAGAAATGGGGGAGAGACAGAGAAAGAGATGGAAAGAGAGAGGAGAGAGGAGAGAGAGATGGAGAGAGAAAGATAGAGAGAGAGAAAGAGAGACAGCACCACGGAGAGATGAGAGGGAGAGTAACAAGGAGAGACGGGCTGGCCAACTCAGGAGATGGGGAGGTGAGAGGATGGAAGAGAGAGAGGAGAAAGAGAGAGGACAAGAGGAAAGAGACAGAATATGGAGATATGGAGACAGAGAGAGGTGGGGGAAGGAGAGATGGAGAAGAGAGATGGAGGGGAATGGATGGAGAGAGAGAGGAATGGAGGAGAGAGAGAAAGGAAGAGAGAAAGAATAAGGATATGGGAAGGAGAGATAGAGAGATGTAGAGAGAGAAAGAGACCAAGAATGGGAGAGATGGGGAGATGGAGAGGAGATGGAGGACAGAGGTGGCAGGAGGAAGAAGAATAGGAGATGGGAGACAGAGAGATGGAGAGAGAGAGAAAAAGAAAGACAGAGCACCAGGGAGAGATGGGGAGAGAGAGAGAGACAGAGAAAGAGATGGAGAAAGAGAGAGAGGAGAGAGAGATGGAGAGAGAGAGAGAAAGAGAGGTAGATAGCACCAGGGGAAGATGGGAGAGAGAGAGATAAAGAGCACCAAGGAGAGATGCAGGGGGGAGGAGAGAGACAGAGAGAGAAAGAGAGACCAAGAGCACCAGGGAGAGATGGAGGGTTGAGGCAGATGGAGAGAGAGAGAGAGAGAGAGAAAGAGAGAGAGACAGAGACAGAGAGATGCACAGTGGAGAGATGGAGAGAGGGGGAGAGAGAGAAAGACAGAGTAATGGAACACAGAAAGTCTTAAACCCTTAATTTAAGGAAATGAAATGGAATCACAATTCAAAGCCTCAAGTCTATCAGAATTTCTCCCTCCAGTCTGCCTCCTCTCCATTTCACCTTACAAGATTCCAGAAGCTTCTGTAGTAAATATATAAGCCAAAAAGGAACTCCCAAGCTTGTCTGTGGAGTCCCACCCAAAGTTGCACCCCAACTGCCTTGCTGCCTTGCTAGCTGTTTCCCATCTACCCACCTCCTCCTTTTCCATCCCTTCAGCACTAACCCATCTCACCACCTGGACAGACTTGAGAAAGCCCTGTGGTTTATTTGCAAAGTGCTCCTCCAGAAAGGGCAGAGGCCAGAGCCCAGGAGAGAGGCAGCCCTGGGAGGTAGGATGGCCCCAGATCCAGAGTAGTAAGAGGTCACTAGGGACAATGAGGAGTGAGAAGGCTGAGGGCGCTGTGGTCCTCATTCCACCCACCTTCCATTCTGCTGTTGCTCTTAAAAGACAAGTTGCTCTGTTTGTTGTTTTATTTCTGTGTTGGTGACAGAAGATGTGCCATGCATTTGCACTGGCAGAGTCCCTGCTACTCTTCAGAGGCTACAAGGAGCCCAAAGCTGGCAGGTGCTGCAGAGGCCAACAGGTTAGCATCTCAGGGCTGAGTCCCAGAGCCAGCTTCCCTTTGACCACAGGCTGGCTGATGTATCCTTGTGATAAAGATATTAAACTTGCAACCCCTCCTTCAGGGAAGGGTGGTAGTCCTGCTGGTGGAATGTGTGGGGGCTGGATTTGTTTATTTATTTATTTTTGAGATGGAGTCTTGCTTTGTTGCCCAGCCTGGAGTGCAGTGGTGGGATCTGAGCTCACTACAACCTCTGCTTCCTGCATTCAAGTGATTCTCCTGTCTCAGCCTCCTGAGTAGCTGGAACTACAGGTTTGTGCCACCATGCCTGGCTCATTTTGTTGTTGTTGTTGAGACAGGGTTTCGGTATATTGGTCAGGCTGGTCTCGAACCCCTGACTTGAGGTGATCCACCTGTCTCAGCCTCCCAAAGTGCTGCGATTATAGGCATGAGCCACCGCATCCAGCCTGGAGGCTGGATTTAGACTGGTTCCACTGCAAGAATAGCACTACGCTTTACCAAAAGGGTGGCACTGCAGCACGGGGGATCGAGAGTAACTGGCAGGCAGAATTGGGGGTATCCTGGGCCCTTTGGGGATGAGAATTTATTCTGGGTCTCAGAAGAAAGTGGGATATGGAGGAGACAGTCTGATGGAGAGGCCTAGCTCCATTTTGGGAGGGCTGTGGGGGTAGGGGATGCTGATTAGCCACTCATTCATTCATTCATTCATTCCTCAGCAAATATTTTGAAAACCTGTCATAGGCCACACACTGTGTTGAGAGTAGGGTGATGAGTAAGACAATGGTTTGGCCCTGCACAGAGTTGGCATTGAGGTGAGAGAGGTGTTCTCACCAACATTCCTTCCAGAAAAATCCCTAGGGACCTGACAATAAAAGGATAACACACGAAATGGCACAGATCACCTCTTGACCTGGGGAGGTCAGGCTTTAGAGAGGTTTATTTAATCCTCAGGGAATTGAAGGAACATATCAGAGAATCCAAAGCACCAGTGCAGAATCCCACAGCTCAGGGAATCTGGGCCAAGGAGGCTTTTGACAGAGGGAAGCAGTAGGAAGAGGCAGCTGGGAATGAGGATGGGGGAAGACTACAGCAGTGTGTGACTGTGGTCTACAACAGGCATGACCCTCAAAAATAGCGTTCAACGTGAAAGCAACCAGACACAAAAGATCACCTATTATGCCTGTAATATCAGCACGTTGGGACGCTGAGGTGGGTGGATCACCTGAGGCCAGGAGCTCACGACCAGCCTGGCCAACATGTCCCTACTAAAAGTACAAGAAAATGTACCAGGCGTGGTAGCACATGCCTGTGATCCCAGCTACTTGGGAGCTGAGTCAGGAGAATCTCTTGAAACCGGAAGGTGGATTTGCAGTGAACCAAAATCGCGCCACAGCACTCCAGCCTGGGAGACAGAGCAAGGCTTAGTTTCAAAAAAAAAAAAAAAGTCAAATATTGTATGATTCTGTTCATAGGAAATAATCAGAATCCGTAAGGCCATAGAGACAAACACCAGATTGTCAGGGGCTGAGATGAAAAGGAGAATGGGGAATGGGGAGTGACAGCTTGACAGGTATGGGTTTTGTTGGGGGAAAGATAATGAAAACATTTGTAACTAGGTGAATCACCTGACATCAGGAGTTCGAGACCACCTAAAAATACAAAACTTAGCCGGGCATGGTAGGGGGTGCCTGTGATCCCAGCTACTCCAGAGGCTGAGGCAGGAGAATCTCTTGAACCTAGGATATGGAGGTTGCAGTGAGCCGAGATGGCGCCACTGAACTCCAGCCTGGGTGACAGAGCGAGATTCTGTCTCAGAAAAAAAGAAAATGTTTGGAACTAGATGGTGGTGGCTGTACAGCTTTGTGAATGAACCACATGCCACTAAATTGTACACTTTAAAATGGCTAATTTTATGTTATGTGAATTTCATCTTAATTTTTAAAATTATATATATATGGCCAGGCACGGTGACTCACATCTGTAATCCCAACACTTTGGTAGGCCAAGGTGGGTGAACCACTCGAGTTCAGGAGTTCAAGACGAGCCTGGCCAACACGATGAAACCCCGTCTCTACTAAAAATACAAAAATTAGCCAAGCTTGGTAGCGCACACCTGTAATCCCAGCTACTAGGGAGGCTGAGGCAGGAGAATTGCTTGAACCCCGTGAGTGGAGGTTGCAGTGAGCTGAGATCGCATCAATGCACTCCAGCCTGGGCGACAGAGTAAGACTCCATCTAAATATATATATATAATTATACATATATAATTTTGTATATTATAATTTTCAATAATCTCACTCCTCCACTCACTTGCAATGTGACCTCAGACAACTGGTGCCATGGAGGGGAAGGAAGCTGGCTTGCTGCAGGTCTCTCAGAGGCAGGAAGTTGCGGGGAGTCAGAGCCACTGTCTACAGAGGTGGGGACACTGAATGATCCTGTAATCCTTTGACCCCCTTCCCTCAGCCCCTTCAGCGGGGCAGGAAGCGGATCTGGTACGTTGGGGGTATTTTGCCCACACCACTCTCCTGGGGTGTCAGGTCGATGTCTTCAGGAGCCACGGGGCTGGCCACGGAGAAGTTCTGGAGGATGGTGGTGAAGAATAGGAACAATTCATTGCGGGCGATGCCTTCACCAAGGCAAATCCGCCTCCCTGTGGACACAGAAGGTCACCAGCGTGGGCACAGAGCAAGTGCATACTCTTTGCCCTGATATGTCCCTAAGTCCAACGTATGTCCATTGCAACAGATTTGCACAAGACTGGCCTTTAACCTGCAATTCAGGGTGGACTTTTAGGAAGCTGCTCTGAAACCAGGTGCAAATCTTTGAGTGGATGTGCCATGTTCATTTCTCACTCACTCACTCTCTCTCTCCCTTTTTTTTTTTTTTTTTTTTTGAGATGGAGTCTCTTTCGGTCACCCAGGCTGGATCACAGTGGCACCATCTCGGCTCACTGCAACCTCCCTCTCCCACAGGGTTCAAAGGATTCCCATGCCTCAGCCTCCCAAGAAGCTGGGATTACAGGAACCTGCCACCATGCCTGGCGAATTTCTTATATTTGTAGTAGACATGGGGTTTCACCATGTTGGTAAGGCTGGTCTCAAACTCCTGACCTCAGGTGATCCACCAGCCTTGGCCTCCCAAAGTGCTGGGATTACAGGCATGAGCCACTGTGCCCAGTGCCATGTTCATTTTTCTAGTAGAGAGTTGGTACCTTCTGTTATAGTTCCAAAGGGTTTTGTGACCTCCACAGAGTATAATGACCTGCTTCCGGTTGTGTGTGTGTGTGTGTGTGTGTGTGTGTGTGTACCTCTACATGTGTGAGTGTGAGCGTATTTATGACAACATTCTTAGTGTTCTTCACTTGTCATACGGGGAGAATGGCACCCCTCTCAAAGGGCTCTTGTGAGGTTAAAGGAGACAACTGAAAAAATTCTTAGGATAGCGCTTGGCTTGTACTAAGGAGCCTTAAGGTTTGGTTATCGCCTTGTGTTTGTTTCTGGGGGTATGTGTGGGGTATGTGTTTCTGGCCATGTGTCTCTAGGCTGTCTTCTGGTCTCAACCTGAGATCCACAGGCTTCAAGAGCTCATGGGGGAAGAAATCCAAATTGTATATAAATTGTGAATGGGACTCATGCATATGAAACAGGGAGGGTCTATGGCTTCCACTGATTCTCAGAGGTGCAAGGAACCCCCAGTAGGTTCTAAACTACAGACTTGGAGAAAAATGAGAACAAAGGGAGCTGGGAAAAGCTGAGGCAAAGACAAAGGGAGCCTTTCCCTTCACTTCAGTGTTTCGTAATCTGCAGACCTTGGAAAGGCCATGTCAAGTGTGAGTTTTCAGGCATTCCCTACGCCTGTCAAGTTGTTGGACAAGTGTGTCTACGTGGAGGTGTCTGGAAAAGGGTCCACGTCCCTTTGGCACATCCAGAAGGTGGGCGACATGAGCTGAGAAACAGGCAGGTCTCTGGGCTTGTCCTTCTGTAACTATTTGTGTGACCTAACGTTTTCCACAACAGCCTGATGCTTGTTATCTCCCTCCCATCACGCTCTCCCCATCTCTGGGGCCGTCTGTTTGGACACCTTTTGGAATTTCTTTGGCTGCAGCACCTTTTTGGCTTGGGTTATACCTTTCTTTCTGCTCCTGGCAGCCCTACCCCTGTCTTTTTCTCTGTCTATACCTGTCAGACACAGTTTTTCTTCCTTTCCTCTCCTTTTTTGGGCTTTCTTCCATCTTGCTTAACTTCCTATCTCCGTCTATTTGAATCTGATTCCTCCCCAATCTCTCTTGCTCTCTCCTTCCTTTTCATCTCCCTCTCAAGATACCTTATTTGTCTTGTTCATTCTTTCTTCCTCTTTTCTTATGTCACTCTCTCTTTTTCCTATCTCTTATTCTGTTTCTCTCCTTTCCCTCCTTCCTTCTCCCCTCCTCCTTCCTTTTCCTCCTCCCTCTTCTCTTATTCCTCCGCCTCCTCCTCCTCCTCCTTATGTGGCTCTCTCTCTGTGTCTCTCTCTCTTCTTCTCCGTATACTGTCTGATGTTCACCTGCTGTCTGTCTTTCTGCCACTGTCTCCCCATCTCTTTCTCTCAGGGTGTTCCCTCTTTGTCCCTAACTCTGTTTCTCAGTCTCATTATCTTTGTTACTTATCTGTCTCTGTCCTTATTTTCCTACATCTCTGCCTCTCTTAAAACAAAGGAGCAGGCCAGTTGCAGTGGCTCACGCCTGTAATCCCAGCACTTTGGGAGACCAAGGCAGGCTTACCACAAGGTCAGAAGATCAGGACCATCCAGGCTAACAGAGTGAAACCCTGTCTCTACTAAAAATACAAAAAATTAGCCAGATGTGGTGGCACGAGCTTGTAGTCCCAGGTACTTGGGAGGCTGCGACAGGAGAATCGCTTGAACCCAGGAGGCAGAGGTTGCAGTGAGCTGAGATCATGACACTGCACTCTAGCCTGGGCAACAGAGCAAGACTCTATCTCAAGAAAAAAAAACAAAAAAACTTAAGATAGCAAAATTGAGAGATGACATTAACCCTCAAGCCATCACCCCATGTGTTCCCAACTTTTATTGAAGGTAAAATGTGGAAGGAGGCCACTGTACTGGACAAAACGAGGGGTTGGGCCAGGACCCTGGATCACTGAAGTCACTGATGGAACTCAAGACTGGGGGTTTGTTTCTGGGGCCTTTCATGGACGGTGCCTGTTAAATTAAATTAAATTTGGCCTAAAGTGGCCTCCCTACATAACAAACCATAATAACTCAATATGTAACTCAATATGTAAACAAACTGCAATGTAACTTGAGAGTATATTCTTGTAACAAGTAATCTTGGCCAATCAGGGCAGCCAAGTTTCAGGCAATCACAGGCTGCAAGCTGCCCAGACATTCTCAGATAAGGCAAACACAGAGCTGTAACCAATCAGGCTGTTTCTGTACCTCAGTTCCTTTCCCTGTGGATAAATAATGCCTGACCACATTGCTGGATGGAGCTCTCTGAACCTTTACTGGTTCCGTGTGCTGCCCAATTCATGAATTGTTTCTTTGCTCAAATAGACTCTGCTAAGTTTAATTTGTCTAAAGTTTTTCTCTTAACCAGCCAAAGAGTGGAGGATGAGAACTGGGACAAGTCAGAGCACGTCAAGACCTTCTCCACCCTCCAGTGCTAGAGCAGAAATCCAAACTCCTCTGGCAGATTTCGAGGTCCTGCCCAGCTGAGCCCTTTGTCTTATTCCCTTCTGCAATCTACACCCAAGGCTCACTGGATTTCCTATAGTTTCTCAACGGTACCATCACGTTTCCACCTTTGGCCTTTGCCTTTGCTGTTTCCTTTGCCTGGAACACACTTTGCAATGGTTGATTGACACTCACCCATGAACATCTTGGCTTGGAAGCCAGTTCCTCTGGTAAACTTTTCCTTGCTGACCCACCACAAGACTAGCTAGTATTTCCTATTTTGTGCTCCCAAAGCTCCCTTTAGAGTACTTATGTCTAATTATAATAATTGCCCTTGTGCCAGGCGGTTCTAAGCATGTTGCAGGCATTCATTCATTTCATGAGATGATTGTTTTATTATTATTTGATGAATGCCCATCTTCCCTGTTGGACTTTAAATTTCCTGGGGCAGGAACCCTGTCTCTGTGTGACTTTTTTGATGCATTATCTTCAGCCCCCAGTAGAGCACTGGGCTTAGGGTAGTGCTCAACAGATTTTTTCTTTTTAAGAAAATGAATTCACTGAGGTTTAGAGATGTTAAAATACTTGCCCAAGGTCCTGCTTGCCAAGATGTGCCTTTGGAATGTGATCTTCCTTTTCAAGCCCCCTTACAGGGTTATAGTGAAGATGGAATGGGATAAGGCAGGTGAAGCAATTGGAATATATTAAGTGCTCAATTAATAAGGACCTGTCATTGTTTTTCTCAAGTTGAGGGTAGGACCTGCCCTTGGTGTCTGGGAAAGAAATTGTGGGTCCAGCTTACCTAAGGAGAAGGGGATAAAAGCTTCATTCTTCTTCAATGCCCCATTGGCATCCAGAAAGTGGTCAGGATTGAAGGTGTCTGGTTTCTCAAAGTAGTGTGGGTCATGGAGAGCAGTACTCAGGAGGGGAAATACTTCTGTGTCCTGAGGGAGGATCACAAGATCAAAAGATATTGTCATTCCCTTCCCACCCTCCACACACACACACCACAAAAAAAGAAAAAGAAAAAACAAAAACAAAGGGACTCAATTGAGAAGCTTAAAAAAGGTTGAGTTTGGGGATTAAGAGAATCCAGGATGCCCACAGAGGAAGGATGTGGCAGTCCAGCTGGTGTTACCTTGGGGATGATGTACCCTCGGAAGCTGGTCTGTTGTGTGACAATGTGGGGCACACCCATGGGGAGAAGGTCGGCAAATCTCTGAATCTCATGGATGACTGCCTCTGTGTATGGCATTTTGGCTCGGTCATCAAGCGCTGGAGGGCGATGTGGGCCAATCACCTGTTCAATCTCCTTGTAGATTCTCTCTGCAGAGGAAAGAACACGAATGAATCTCATTTTAAAGAGGCATTTCAGGCCGGGCATGGTGGCTCATGCCCATAATACCAGCATTTTGGGAGACCGAGGCAGGCGGATTGCTTGAGGTCAGGAGTTCAAGATGAGCCTGGCCAACATGGCAAAACCCCATCTCTACTAAAAATACAAAAAATTAGCCGGGTGTGGTGGTGCATGCCTGTAGTCCTAGCTACTCAGGAGGCTGAGGCAGGAGATTCGCTTGAACCCAGGAGTTGGAGGTTGCAGTGAGCTGAGATCGTGCCATTGCACTCCAGCCTGGGTGACAGAGCAAGACACCTTCTCAAAAGAAAAAAAAAGAAAAAAAAATTTGTTTAAAGAGACCTTTCAGCAGGGACACTACTTTCTACTCAACAATGAAAAACCTATAGTAAAGGGTCAGATCCTTGATACCCCTCAAAGCAATCAGCATGGGGTGAGGGGAGGAGGGAGGAAGCAACCAGAATTCTCACTGATTGAAATCTAATGGATATTAGGGATCCTCTTCCCACATGCACAGGTACACACACACACACATGCACACACACACCACAATTTTGCATGGAATTTCAGATTAAGAACTGCAGGCTACAACCACTCAAAACATCCTCTCTGAGTAGAAAATAAACTATAAACTAATATTTATTTTGTGTATAATATACATGAGACACTATTCTTGGTCCTCAGAAACATAGCAGTGTAGTAGAACAATAGATGAATCCATGAACAACGGGATAGATAAATAAATACATAAATCAATCAGTCAATAGATTAACTCATGGATGGAAAGATGGGTGAATAAATGAACAAATGAATAAATGGATGTATAGATTTACTTATCAATTAGTAGATGGATTGCTTAATTAATCACTAATGCATGGTCCATAGAGAAATCAATGAAAGCAATTAATGAATAATCACATGAATGGCTAGATTTACGGAAGAACAAGTGAATAAGTAAATTAGTGAAGTATGAATAAATAAAGGAATAAAGGAATGGCTGAATTGAGTGATAAATAGATCAGAGGTGAATAAATGAGTGAATTACTGTGATAAATGAAGGAACGCATGGATGGAATAAGGGTGAATTGAAAGATTGACTGATGCAAGGATAAGGGTGAAACCTAGTTTGTAGAAGGATGGATGAATGCATGAATGAATGAATGAATGAGCCAATGAATCAATGACAAATAGTCCATCAACATATCACTGTTTCAAAGAATCAACTTGTGGATCAAGTAGTCCAAATAAATGAATGACAGTATATGTCTTTGGATGAATCATAGATGAAAGAATCAGTGAGTATACATTCTTTAATCAATGAATTAAAGAATGAATAGATGAAAAGATAAGTAGATGAATGGATCAATTTTAAAGTTATGGTACAGAATATGACCCAGCCATCCCATTACTGGGGATATACCCAAAGGATTATAAATTATGCTGCTATAAAGACACATGCACACGTATGTTTATTGCAGCACTATTCACAATAGCAAAGACTTGGAATCAACCCAAATGTCCATCAGTGACAGATTGGATTAAGAAAATGTGGCACATATACACCATGGAATACTATGCAGCCATAAAAAAGGATGAGTTTGCGTCCTTTGTAGGGACATGGATACAGCTGGAAACCATCATTCTTAGCAAACTATCACAAGAACAGAAAACCAAACACTGCATGTTCTCACTCATAGGTGGGAACTGAACAATGAGATCACTTGGACTCAGGAAGGGGAACATCACACACCGGGGCCTATCATGGGGAGGGAGGAGGGGGGAGGGATTGCATTGGGAGTTATACCTGATGTAAATGACGAGTTGATGGGTGCAGCAGACCAACATGGCACAAGTATACATATGTAACAAACCTGCACGTTATGCACATGTACCCTACAACTTAAAGTATAATAATAATAAATAAATTAAAAAATAAAAAAATAAAAAAATAAAGTTATGGTACAGAAAGTCAAATATCGCATGTTCTCACTCATATGTGAGTGCTACAAAATGTGTACACATGGACACAGAGAGAGGAATGATAGACAGTGAAGACTCAGAAGAGAGAGGGAGCAGAAGTGGATGAATGATGAGAAATTACTTAATGGGTACAATGTACATTGTTCGGGTGATACATACCCTAACAGCCCTAACTTGACCACTATAAAACTTAGGCATGTAATAGAACTGCTATGTACCCCTTAAATTTGTACATCATGAGGTCAGGAGATCCAGACCATCTGGGCGAACACGGTGAAACCCCGTCTCTACTAAAAATACAAAAGATTAGCTGGGTGTGGTGGTGGGCGCCTGTAGTCCTGGCTACTTGGAAAGCTGAGAAGGGGAGAATGGTGTGAACCCTGGAAGTGGAGCTTGCAGTGAGCCAAGATCATGTCACTGCACTCCAGCCTGGGCAACACAGCACGACTCTGTCTCAAAAAACAAAACAAAACAAAAACAAAAAAAAAAAACAAAGAAAAAAAAACAACTTAGAACAAAAAATCCTTAAGTGATGGAAGAAACCAATGGGAGAACCTATGGACAGGTTCTTCATGCGTTCATGAATCCACCAACAGAATTGGCTTGGTGGAAGCTAGTCCAAAGCCTGCAGTGCTCCCAGAATAGGAAGCCAGCATCCCCTCTCTCATCCAGGTGGTACCCATAGCCCCATTTCTACAGCTCAGAAGGAGGTCAGAAGACCCCCTTTACTGGCTGTCCCTTGCCCACCTGCGATGTGAGGGTATTTGAGCATGAGCAGGAAGCCGTAGCGGAGAGTGGTGCTGGTGGTCTCAGTGCCAGCAAAGAAGAGCGAGAGCGTGTTGATGATGAGGTTCCGGTGGCTGAATTCACTGTGTGGGTTGGATTTCTCCTGTGTCCACAGTAGGGAGGGGCAGAGAGGGGGAGGCTGTAGCTTTGCTGTGAACACGCCCGTCTCCCTGGCTGCCCTCTGTTTTCCTAAAGGTCTTTGACACTATCTGGCTCAGTTTGCTTTTCGCTGTCCTCTACATGTCCAGCCGCATATCTCTAACCCGTCTCTCTCAGCCTCTCTTTACTCTGCCTGGCTCTGTTTCTATCTCTCTCCACATCTCTTTGATGTGTTTCCCTCTTTTTGTCTCCCAGACTCTTTCTGCCTCTGAGTCTTTTCTCCTGTTGCTGTATTTTTGTCCCTTACCCTGAATTCCTTCCTCAGTCAGTCTTCTCTCTCTTTCTCTCTCTATGTCCCTCTCCCTCTCTCCCCACCTTCCCTCTCTCTCCATCTCAGTTCCTCCTCCCTATTTTCTCCTTCCTTTCACTTCATCTTTCTTTCCTTCCTCATCTCCTCTCCTCCCTTTCTCTATTCTCCCCTCCCTAGTCTTTGTTCTTCCCTTCCCCTCTTCCCCTTCCCTACCACTTTTCCCTCCCTCTTCTCACCTCTCCATCTTGCCCTCCCTCTCCTCCCCTCCCTTTTCCCTCTCCCAGACCCCACTTTTTCCATTTGGAGCAGGTAGCTGTCGATGAGGTCCTGGGGGGCGCTGGGGTCCAGGGTTTCACGGTGCTTCTCCACACTGTGGCCAATATAAGCATTGATTTCCTGCAGGTTTTTGTAGACTTGCCTGTGTGCCCCAGGAAAGTATTTCAAGAAGCCAGACAAGAGCTCAAACAGCTGCAAGAAAGAAGGGGTGGTGAGGTTTGCCTAGGGCTGAGCAAGCAGGTCACAGGGAGAGGGCCCCTCCTGGGCCCCAATATCTCCGTGGGAACCCCCCTTCCCCACTCCCCTCTGTCTCTGAACCCTCACTCACTGACTCTATGTCTCATTTGATCTGTTATTCTCACATTTACCTCTTTCTGCATCTTCCTCCCTCATCCTTCTGTCTTTTTCTTGGCCTCTGCCCCATCTCCCTGCCTCTCTCCTTTCCATCTCTCTGTTTCTGTCTTGCTTCCTTTCTGTGCCACTCATTGTCTACCTCAGTCTGTTTATTTGTCTTTCTTATACTTTTCTCTCCCTCTTCCCACCTCTTCTCATCTCCCTTGCTGTGTCGGACACTGATAAAATGATTCTTCGCAAGATAAGCCTGCTGACACTTTAGGACTATGTATTTTGGAGCACATCTCTATTACTTTGATGAAGAATGGAATGCCTAATTTATTGCAAATAATTGCAAAAATGCAAACGTATATTCTGAGATGTAAAATTCCTTCTTAATCTCTCCTTCTAGAGATGACCATTGTTAACTGTCTGGTGGGTCTCCTTCCAGACTTTTCTCTGTGGTTCTCAATGGGAGGAGAACATTAGAATTATTGGTCGGGCTTGTTACAAGTACTCACTTTGGGTCCCATCCCAGACTTTCCAGATCAGACCATCTGGAAAGCAGGGTCCTGAAAATCCATAACTGTGACAATCCCACATGTGAATCCAACATACACCCTTAGTTAATAGATGTAGCTATGTTGACCAGCCTGGCCAACATGGTGAAACCCCATCTCTATTAAAAATACAAGAAAATAGCCAGGTGTGGTGGAGCTCGCCTGCAGTCCCAGCTACTTGTGAGGCTGAGGCACGAGAATCACTTGAACGAGTGAGCCGAGATCACAGTACTGTACTCCATCCTGGGCAACAGAGCAAGATACTGTCTCAAAACAACAAACCAACAAAGCTACTGCTATGCATACTGTTCTGCAGCTTGATAGTCTTAAATTTAATATGTAATAGGCATATTTCCATGTTAATCAATAAGGAGACTTTTTAGTATTTTGTTTTAAAAGAGCAGAAGGTTACCTTTATAATCTGGGGAATGTTTTTTTTAAAAAACAAACCAAAACAAAACAAAAAAAACAAGTAGAAGGAGAAATGGGAGAAAAGGAAGAAATGCTGTTCCTTATTGTCATGCATCCTTGATTTTCTTCAGGTGAGGAGCTTTACCAAAGACAGAGAAGCAAGGATACAGAAGAACGAGGAGCAGGCTGGGCACGGTGGCTCACGCCTGTAATTCCAGCACTTTGGGAGGTCGCGGCGGGCAGATCACTTGAGGTCAGTAGTTCGAGATGAGCCTGGCCAACATGGTGAAACCCCGTCTCTACTAAAAATACAAAACAATTAGCTGGGCGTGGTGACAGACCTGTAATCCCAGCTACTCAGGAGGCTGAGGCAGGGGAATTGCTTGAACCAGGGAGGTGGAGGTTACAGTGAGCCGAGATTGCACCACTGCACTCCAGCCTGGGCAACAGAGTGAGACTCCGTTTCAAAAAAAAAAAATTAGCCAGGCGTGGTGGCGCATGCCTGCAGTCCCAGCTACTTGGGAGGCTGAGGCAGGAGAATCACTTGAACCTGGGAGGAGGAGGTTGTAGTAAGCAAGATGGCACCACTGCACCCCAGCCTGGATGAGAGAGTCAGACTCCGTCTAAAAAAATAATAATAATAACAAAAATGACATCGAGGAGCAGAAGAGTAGAGATGAAGCCCAAAGCCTGATTCGTTCTCTCTCTCCCTCTCTTTCACACTCATCCTCATCTACTCTGTCTCTCAGGATCTCTTGATCTCTGTCCTTCTTTGTCTTGTTTTTGCTCATCTTCCTTCTCTCAGTCTCTCTCTGACTCTATTTCTGCCTCCCCATCATGCCCCATTCTCTCTCTCACTGTCTCTATCCCTGTCTCACCATCTCCCCTCCCTCCAGGTCTCCATGTCCCTGACTCTCCACATGGTCTCTGCCTTTCTTCCAGCGATAAGCTGCATTTCTGGGCCCCCAAGACAGGTCATCCTTTTCTCGTGTGTCCTGGATGTTCACCTCGCCCCTACCCTCCTTCTCCTTCTCCCTCTCCCTGACCTGGCCGAACATAGAACTGGCGAGTGAGAAAGTGTGGTAGAACAAGTTCAGTATCTTCAGGAACTCTTGATCTTGGTAGTGGAAGCGTTTTCCAAAGACGATGGAGCAGATGATGTTGGCGGTAATGGAATGGAAGAGGAAGGTGGGGTCCACGAGGGCTCCTAGGAAGAAGCAGCAGGTCAAGGACACAGACTGAAGGACCTGGGGAACATCAGGCTGTCACCCATCTCTGTGTGATTGTCTGCCATCACTCAGTGATGATAACCATAAGAATAACCATAACAGCTAATTCTGTACCAGCACTTCACACATAATTCCATTGAATTCTCTCTACAACATTACGAGGCAGATGCAATTTGATTATTAGCTCCAATTTTTAGATGGGCAGACAGAGAGGTTGAGTAATTTGACTAAAGTTGCACAGTCACTCATTACTGAGGCCAGGATTTAGACCCAGGCAACGCAGCTAT
This sequence comes from Papio anubis, assembly GCF_008728515.1. Lineage (NCBI taxonomy): Eukaryota > Metazoa > Chordata > Mammalia > Primates > Cercopithecidae > Papio > Papio anubis. The sequence continues at coordinate 15,564,695 of NC_044995.1, read as the reverse complement.
AGAGTCCATGCAGCCGGTTCTCACTCTACACCTCCTCTCAGGCCCCACCTCTGACTCTGGGAGCAAATACAGTTAAATCCCAGGGGTAGGGGTTGGGCAGAGTAGGTGTTCAATCAATGGCTTGTATAAATCGAAAATCTCTGGGTGGGCACAGTGGCTCATACCTCTAATCCCAGCACTTTGGGAGCCTCAGACAAAAGGATCAGGAATTCAAGACCAGCCTGGGCAACATAGGGAGACCCTGTCTCTACAAAAAGATAAAAAAATGTAGCCAGACATGGTGGCACATGCCTGTCATCCCAGTTGGAGGAATCCAGGGTGCTGAGTGGGAGGATCACTTGGGCCCAGGAGTTTGAGGCTGCAGTGAGCTGTGATGGTGACACTGCACTCCAACCTGGGTAACAGAGTGAGACCCTGTCTCTAATTTAAAAAAAAATAAAAAACCATCTTTCTACCCCTACCTATTACTCCCCATTCATCTCTTCTTTTCACATATAGGGCTCGCCAGTCTTCTCGGAATTGTTCTGCACTTGTTAATTGATACCTGTATACACCAGGCTCAGCCCTGGCTCCAGCTGGAGGGTGATCCGTGAGCACCCAAGAACATCAGGTTGGCACAGCCTCTCTCTGAGTTTCACTTGCCTTCTTCTCTCATTACTCTGCAGACCTTTTCCTGAGCCTTGTCTGTCTCTCTAATTTTCTCTGCCTCAGTTTCTCTTTGCCTTTGTTTCTATCTCTCTGTGTGTATATTTGTCTCCCTCCTACTTTTTTTTTTTGGAGACAGAGTCTCACTCTGTCATGTAGGCTGGAGTGCAGTAGTGTGATCTCACTTCACTGCAACCTCTATTTCCCGGACTCAAGCAATTCTTCTGTCTCAGCCTCCTGAGTAGCTGGGATTAGAGGCACATGCTACCAAGTCTGGCTAATTTTTGTATTTTTAGTCAAGATGGGGTTTCACCATGTTGGCCAGGCTGGTCTTGAACTCCTGACCTCAAGTGATCCACCCACCTCAGACTCCCAAAGTTCTGGGATTACAGGCATGAACAGCCACCATGCCCAACCTATATTTCTTTGTTTCGGTCCCTCCATCTGTCTCTTTCCTCCTACCTGTGTCACTCTGTTTCTTCCTGTCCTTCTCTTCAGTCTTCTTGTCCCTGTTTTCCAAGAGCTCCTGTGTCTCTACCTCCCCACACAGCCTCTGCATTTATGTCCCAGAGTCTCCTGAGACATTTTGATAAGAGAGATGGGAAACACCTAGCATGAATGAGATGGAGGTGCTAGCCACAGACCCATCACCTGTGTTTCCCACAGACACCAAGTTACGGAGAACTCAGAAACAACCTAGTGCTTCCTTCATGACCCCTCCAGCTGCACCAGGGCGGAACAGCCCACCTGGCCTGTTTGCTCACTGCCAATTCATCAGCACTGCACCCAGCGCGAGGAAAACACAGTTCATTATTTGTTAAATGTCTGTAGTTTTTTCTTTTCTCTCTTTGCTTTCTTTTACATAACTTCTGTCTTTGCCTTCGATAGACACAATTGATTTATGAAAATATATGTCTCTGAGGATTTGTTTGTTTGTTTGTTTGAGACAGGGTCTTGCTCTGTTGTCCAGGCTGGAGTGCAGTGGCACAATCACAGCTCACTGCAGCCTCAACCTCCTGGGTTCAAGTGATCCTATAGTCCCATCGTAGCCTCCTAAATACCTGGGGCTACAGGCACACACCACCATGCCTGGCTCATTTCTTTCCTATATTGTGTACAGACAGGATCTTATCATGTTGCCCAGGCTGTTCTCTAACTCTTGGCCTCAAGCAATCTTCCCACCTGAGCTTCCCAAAGTACTAGGATTATAGGTGAGAGTCATCGCATCCAGCCTCTTTGAGCAATTCGTGGACATTATACACCTGGCATCTCTCTCTTTCCCTGGCTCTCTGTGTTTCTCTCCTGCCCATCCCCGACCCTCTCTATTCCCCTGTCTCTCTCCCTCTCTGTCCCTATCCCTCTGTCAGATCGTGTCTCCTGTTTCATGTGTCTCTGTCTCTGCCCACATATACCTCTCTTTCTATTCCCGTGCACCTGCATCTCTCAGTGTTTCGTTGTCTTTCTTTCCTATTCATCTCCCAGGACTCACCCTTGGATTTCCGAAGCTCCTCTATCAGACACTGAGCCTCCTCCTGAATCCGTTCCTCCACACTCCGCTTTCCCATCCCAAAGTCCCTCATGGTGGTCAGAGAGAATCGCCGAAGCACCTTCCAGCGGTTTCCATTGGCGAAGACAACGCCTGGGGTGTACGGAAGGTGTGGGTTGGTTGCATAGGAAGTTGGAAGGAGGCTCTGAGTCCTTCTTCCCCCCCATATCCTCCCTTCCCTGATGCATCCCCCACCCGCCCCCTCCCAGTGCCTCCGAGGCCCTCACCATATCCCTGGAATACTGGGTCAGTGATGGCGATTTTTCCCCGGCCAGAGAAGGCCTCAGCGTTGTCCACCAGGGCCTCCCGTATGGCCTCTACTCCACACAGCATGACCACGGGCCTCGGTCCCAGGTATACTGTGAAGACGTCCCCATATTTCTCTCGGAACTGCCAATTACATCCACACCCGGGGTGGCTGTTAGTCAGCATACATCTCAGTTGTAAAACTATCAAAATACTTACATAAGAGATTGGTAATTAGCCCCTCCCCAACATCCGCTTTCCCAGGCTGCGCTTTCCCCTGCCAGGACCCAGCGACTAAGGGTTAAGGGTTAATGGTATCCAAGGGAGAGAATACAGTCATGGGTTCTTAGTGTCTGTTTCTTGTTGGGCCAATAAAGCCCCTTGCTCATCCTTCTTTTCTGTGTATCACTAGAGACAGAAACTGAAAACCATGGCTTCAGGCTGCTAAAAGACTAAAACAAAACAACAACAATAAAATAAGGCGGTTGGACAAGCTTAGGTTAATGGGTGGCCCAGCCAGGCTCTGCTCTGATTGGCTGGTGCCCTAAACAGTAGAGATGGTTGCTAAAATACGACGAATATCACCCCATCCCATACTTCTTATGATCTGTGGTTTTGCTTTTTGTAGTTTCAGTTACCTACATCTAACTGCAGTCTGAAAATATTAAATGGAAAATTCCAGAAATAATTCCTAAGTTTTAAGTTGTGCATCATTCTGAGGAGGATGATGATGTCTCTCACCATCCACTTTGTCCCACCCAGGACATGAATCATGCTTTGTTCACTACGTCTGCACAGTGTATACCACCCTCCCTATATAATGTGATTGCATAGGAAAAAGTCAATATGTATAGAGTTCAGTATTATGTGGGGTTTCAGGCATCCACTGGGGGTCTCAGAAAATATCTCCAGTGGATAAGGTGGGATTAGTGTGCAGCCACTTGGGGAACTGCTGGGCAGTATTTCCCGAAGCTGAACAAATGGATACCCAGGAACCCAGCCACTTCACTCCCAGGAAATGCCCGGCAAAAATGTGTACTTGTGTTCACGAAAAAATGAACATTCACAGAAGCTTTCTTAATAAAATATTCATCAACATAGATATAGAGAAATAATGAGGGTTTCACACAATAGAATATTATACAGCAATGAAAATGAACAAACTACAGCTACACTCGATAACGTGGCTGAAACTCACAGGCATAATTTTGAGTGGAAGCAATTAGACACAAAAGAGTCCATGTATCATAATCTCATGTGTATGAAGTTCAAACACAGGGCTGGACTCAGTGACTCACATCTGTAATCCCAGCACTTTGGGAGGCCGAGGCAGGCTGATCAAAATGTCAGGAGTTCAAGTCCAGCCTGACCAACATGGTGAAACCCCGTCTCTACTAAAAATACAAAAATTAGCCAGGCATGGTGGCCCTTGCCTGTAGTAGTCCCAGCTACTTGGGAGGCTGAGACAAGAAAATTGTTTGAGCCCAGGGAGGTGGAGGTTGCAGTGAGCTGAGATTGTGCCACTACATTCCAGCCTGGGTGACAGAGCAAGACTCTATCTCACAAACAAACAAACAAACAAACAAACAAAAGAAGTTGAAACCCAGATAAAATCAATCCATGATCAAGGTGGTAGGCGGATAGTGACTAGAAAAGAACAGGGTGCAGGGTTTCGGAGGACTCTTGCTACTTGGTCTGCATGTCAATTACATGAGTGTGTTTAGTTTGCGAAAATTCATTGAGCTGTGCACTTTTTATGGTGATGTTCAACTTCAATAAAAACTTGACATAAAAATTATAAAAATGGTTAAGTTTACTTACAAACGACCTACACTGATCTCAGCAAAGCCCCTTCACTGCTCTCCGGGCTTACATGCTTATACCCCTTAACACTTGTTTCAGTGCCCCACAAGCCAGGGTAACCCCACTAAAATGTAAAATAATTAATATCCCTGTGCTCACCAAGGCCTCCAATACTCCCACTTTGTCGAGAATAAGATCTGAAGTCTCCATGGATGGTTCACATGGTCCTACATGACGTGGCCCCATTACCTCTCTGACTTCTCCTCCCATTCATTCCTCCATGTTGTTCCCTGAGACTTTTCCTGCTTCAGAATTCTTGCAACCACCCCTGCCTCCTTCTGGTGCCTTCCACCTGAACCTTTCCTGGTCCCTGCTCAGAAACAAAGCAGAAGGAGTCTTTCCTAGACTCCTTCCTAGACTCTAGAAGACTAGAACCTAGTCTTCTAGGTTGAGTTTCCTCAACCTAACGTAGTTTTCATCACCTTCTGAAATAACCCCCTGCTTAGTTTAATCATAGCTCTTGTCCATCTAACATTTCCTTATCTGTTTATTTTTTGCTTATCTGTGTCCACCAACGGAATGTCCATAAGCACAGTCATCTCGTATGTCTTGTCCAAGATGCTACATCATCAATTCCTAGAATATTTCCTGGTACATAGAAAGTGCCCAGTGAATTGTTATTGGATTCATGAATAAATGAATGAGTGGATCAAGGTAGTTGCCATTTAATGAGCACTTATTATATACTAGCTGTATGCAATATCCCATTTAATCCTCACAACCACCTTAGGGTCACACCTTCTCATTGTCATGATCTCAACTGACAGAAGAGAAAACTGTGACTCAATGCATAAGAGTTGAATCTGAGACACGAGCCCGCATCCTTCTGACTCCAGAAGGAATCTGGAAGCTTATTGGGAAATGGAAAAGCAACAGCACCAGCTTCCTCAGCCTTGACACACACTTGCTCATGCCCTCCCTCTTTACCCCGCCCCCAAGAGATGCAATCATAATAGACGGTCATGAATACCTAGAGAATCCTTGGAAATTTTATGAAAGAGTTTTAGGGAGTCTGTGAAGCCTCATAACTTTATGCAAACATGTATGTGCCTATTTGGAAAAGAGGGGGCCATAGCTTTAATCAAACTCTCAGAAGATTTCATCATCCACAAATTGTTAAGCAGCTTTAATCTAGGAGGGCTTTGGAGACAGACCTCCTGCTGGATCTCAGTTTCCCCTTTTCCCATCTGTGTGACACTGGACCAGTGCTTTCCCCAGGCTAAGCATCACCATCCCTACTTTTTTTTTTTTGAGATAGAGTTTCACTCTTGTTGCCCAGGGTGGAGTGCAATGGTGCAATCTCGGCTCAGGGCAACCTCCGCCTCCTGGGATCAGGCAATTCCACTGCCTCAGCCTCCTGAGTAGCTGGGATTACGGACATGTGCCACAATGCCCAGCTAGTTTTCTGTTTTTTTTAGTACAGATGGGGTTTCTCCATGTTGATCAGGCTGGTTTCGAACTCCTGACCTCAGGTGATCCGCCCACCTCAGCCTCCCAAAGTACTGAGACTACAGGCATGAGCTGCTGTGCCTGGCCACAATCCCTACTTCTAAGATGAGGGCAGCACCTCACCTTGTTCACAGGTAGTTGTAAATGACACCTGGAAAATCCCCATGACAACACAGATAATTCCCAGCCACATTACTCTAGTGAGAAAATTAAGCCCATTGATTCACATGATAGCATGATAGTCTTGTGACACGTGAAAACAATGAAAAGAAAACAATAGGCACTTGGGACCTTCACCTATGTGATGCAGCTCTATCTGGTGGGGAGGGATCCCCAGATCTGCGACCCCCTACTGGGGGCCAAGCAGCACTTTGCAGACCCCGGCCAACTGCCAGTTCCGCTGAGTTAGGCTTGGAGCTTTCACTCACTGACTCCTTCATTTGTTCCTGGACACATATTTATTAAACACCTACTGTGTACCAGGCACTATGTTCAGCACTATGCTGAGACCTCACAGGCCTTCCTTGTCTGGAAGTGTGAGGGAGTGCTCAGCCACAGGTTCACAGGTAAATGCAGCACTGTCAAGGACATAGGCTCAGTAAGGAGGCGCAGCTGGTGTATGAGAGCATATGGTGGGCACCTGGGGCTCAGGAAATCTTCTCAAGGGAGCTGCTGCCTGCCTGGATAGCTAAGGAACCCCAATAACGAAGAACGGACACAGTTCTTGCACTGACATTCCAAAATGACCCACCCACATCCTCAAGAAATAACAACAACAACAAAACAAACTATTTGCCCCAAGTCCTCCCTGTGAGAAAATGGAAATCTTTGCTGCAAGAAAGAAGGGGAGAGGGTCAAACATGCCTATTCAAAACTTTTCCCAATGCTTTGGGAGGTTGAGGAAGAAGGATTGCTTCAGGCCAGGAGTTCGAGACCAGCCTAGGCAACATAGTGAGACCTTCCCCCAAACCTGTCTCTACAAAAGTGAAAATAAATAGTGGGGCATGGTGGCTCATACCTATAGTCCCAGGTACTCTGGAGGCTAAGGTGGGAGAATCTCCTGAGCCCAGGAGGTCAAGGCTTCAGTGAGCTATGACTGTGCCATTGCGCTCCAGCCTGGGTAACAGGCTGAGACCCTCTCTCTAAAACAGTTAAAATGAAAACATTCTTCAATATCATTCCTGACAAGCCTCCACTTTCTATGAGCTTACAAGGTAGCCACAAAAATGCTTTCGAAAACTCATTTTAGGCAAACACGAATTTCATTGACAGTTTTGCTTGTTTCGGAATTTGTAAAGGATTGGGATATTCAATGCCCATACCAGCTCTCATAAAGAAAGGGGGCAGTGAGATACCAAGAGCTAGAAGGAGCGGCAATTTCTGTTAATAGAGGCATGATTGGTGCCCAGGTAGCCTCTGCAGAGCTTGGAAAAAACCCTTAAAGATAAGGTTCAGTGCATTGTGTAGGATGTCTTTGGCCAGAATTTAAACCTATACACACTTTCTTAAATGTTATCACCCCTCACACAGCAGATGATATATTTTTAAGAGACAGGGTCTTGCTCTGTTGCCCAGGCTGGAGTGCAGTGATGTGATCATAGCTCATTGCAGCCTCATACTGCACGGCTCAAGTGATCCTTCTGACTCAGTCTTCCAAGTAGCTGGGACTACAGGCACATGCAACCATGTCTGGCTAAATTTGTAAAATTTTTTTGTAGAGATATGGTCTTGTTTGGTTGCCCAGGCTTGTTTTGAACTTCTAGCTTCAAGTGATCTTCTCACTTCAGCCTCCCAAAGTGTTGGGAATACAGGTATAAGCCACCACGTCTTTGAGTGGTGAGCCACCCGAACAACATCTTACCTAATTACAAGACTCCTTGGCTCCGTCTATGGCATTTCCCTGAAAAATCTAAATGTTCCATAATTTGAGAGTCTATGACCCAATTACCTTGTATCTTCCAGGTAAAGTGCCAGTGTCTGACTAATAACCAAAGACCACGTGTTTCAACTAAATGTCTAAGATAAATATATATGTATGACAATCATCACATTCATCATTTGTATGTCCATGTATTCTGTCTAAGCAAATACTTTTAAAATTCATAGTAGTATTGGCATATATACTCTGTACTCGATATCAGTAAAAAAGACCATTGGTGAGAAAAAAAAAAAACTCTATTAATAGCAAAAGGATAACAAGCCTAAGATTCAGGAGTATGGTCAACATGGGAGGGGGTAAGGGGAAGAGGAGCTGGAAGGTATCGTCAGTGTTCTAATTCTCTCATTGGAAAGTGGGTTGATTGATTACTAATAATAAGTAGATAATTAAACATAAAATCATGCATGGTAAGCAGTGATAAGCCAGGAAAACACTGAGCAAGTGTCAGTTACCGTTATAGGACATTATGTATACTGTTGATAAGCACTCCCTGCCCAGACTCCTTTCCTGTTCTTCCTCTCTCCTCCACTGTCCTGACACTGACATGGGCTTCTCTGCTGTCTCTCATTGACACAGCAAAATCTATTTGATTCGTGTCACCACCTATTTTACCTCATTCTTTCAGTGGCAGGCAGGTACCCAAGGATGTAACAGAAGATGGCAGAGAAGAGTGAAATTCTACACCTGTGGCTCATACCCAGACCCCTCTTCATGCCCACTCACCCCTCCAAGGACAGTGCCCCCACGTTGTTCCAATTCAGAGACAGAGTCTCAATTCGTTACCCAAGCTGGAGTGCAATGGCACCATCAAATTACCTGTGATAACCTATTTAATAAACCAGTGTTATGTACCTGAATTAGAGAAGCATAAATTGCTACTTATGGTATTAAAATTTATACTTAAGAGGCTGCAACTCCAGTGTGAAGCATGCACTCATGGAGACCCTGGATGGCCACCTGGTCCTTCCTGAGTTCTTAAAATTTCCATTACTAAAAGCTCTGCATTCCATGACTCATCATAGAGGAGATAAAATGATCCAAATTATGAAAAAGTATTGACGAGGTGACTCTTCTAAGATTGCTAAGTAGTTTATAACTAATATTTGGTTTATCAAATCCATAATTCTAGTAAGACAACAGAAACCTCAGGCAATTTATTTCCAGCACTTGGTAGATCATTTGAACACTTGAAGATGGAGTTAATTCCACTGCCACCTTCACTGCATGTTTTCTGGTTGTATTAAAGGTTTCCTATGCACAAAGATCAATGCCATAACAGTAGCTAAAATGTTATTAGAAAATGTATTTCCTTACTGGGCATTCCTGGGGAGCTCTCCAGTGATACAGGTACTTGCTTCACTAGACAAGTGGTAAAACAGTTAAATAAGGTATTGAATAAGGAATTATTGAAATCAGTTATAACCTAATAGTAGTAGTAATGGAAATTTTAAAATCCTCTTAAAGTTGCTGCAAAGTGTGACTGTACCTTACACTCAAGTTAAAAGAGACTATTAACAACCTGTCTTCTCTCTGTGGACAGTGGACCTTATCTATACTCCCCAACTCCACATTCCTCAAAGGTTATTACAGGCCCAGTGAGTTCCTGCATGGCTGCAGGGTCACAAGACCGATACGTTTAGGTTGAAAGACATGTCTTTCTCAAGATATAAGAAATGTTCATTAACTGTTTTGTTTCTCACTTCTGTAACTTGCTTCCTGCCTCATGTAGTTCCCGCCTTAAGATGTTTACAAGGAGGAAAAGCCCTTTGTTCAGGGCTCAGACTTCCTGTACGTATGTCCAGCTAAGCCAGTAATCACCAAACTCTGCTGAACCCTTTTCGGTTTCTCCAGTCTTTGATTGTTCTGCAACAGTAAAACAAAAGGCATTAGGCAAAGCATGCTGAATTGATTGGAGTCCCTTGGTCAAAGGTATTATTGATTGAGGACAATCAGATCCACTCCTACTGGAAAGACATAGATTGATCTCTTGTAAAATAGTAATAGGAAGGCCTATGCCCCTAATAATAGAATCTCATGTATCTCCCACTCATAAACTCTGATATGACTCAATAATGCAAGGCTTTAATGCACTATGCCAAAGCATGTTTTTGCCAGGTAAAAGGAGTCGTTGACGACCCATCAGTTGATGACAACCAGACCTTTCACGATCTAGAATTTAGCGGTTGGGCCCTTTGGAAATGTCGCCAGAGAAACTGTCCTTGAACTCCATTGGAAGGGACCATACCAAGTTCTTCTAAGACTGTCCTTGTACTCCATTGCAAAGGACAGTGCCAAGTTCTTCTCTAGAGCAAAACTTCAGGGTCTCAGATCTTGGATCCACATCTCTCCATTGAGAAGGACCCTTCTAGACTCCTAGAACTGCATGTCTGTTGGAGACCTTAAGGCAAAGCTGTCCCGGGAAGTTTCTCCCCAGATGCAGTTGGCATCCTATATGTGGACAGTTTTTCCAAGGTTGTGGATCAAGATTTCTCTTCTATCGTGAAAGCATTATCTTTTATCTTTTCTTCCCTGTTTTCTTGCTGTCCTGACCCTTTTCCTTTCCTTACAAGAAAATCCATAGGACTATAATCTGTGAATGGCTTTAGCAAAGGCTTATACTCTAGCAAAAAACAAAAACAAAAACAAAACAAAAACGAAAACAAAAAGAAAAAACAAGCAATTGTTGAGTTTGTGAGTCAATGCCCCAAAATCAGGAAATAATTTCACTGGTGCCAATGCCTCTTTGTGTTCCCAATGGGAATCACCCTGAAACCCCAACGAAGGAGTGGAAAGCTATATCTTGATATTCCAAACATCATTGCCACTTGCTTTTTGCACTCACTGGAAATATTTGGTAGTGATTATGTTCTTAGTTAGGTAATATAATATAATAACAGTATTTAATAACATATTATTAACTAACTAAGAACATAATCACTACCAAATATAGAAAATGTATCTGAATGATGGCTGAAAAAGGCATATTGTGCTTCCAGGCATCACGTATGCAGGACCTGGGGATAACCTGTGTGGGTATGGGTAATTGCATGTGTAATGTTACTGGATTAAATATGATGAAGTGGCCAGGCGTGGTGGCTCATGCTTGTAATCCCAGCACTTTGGGAGATTGAGATGGGAGGATTGCTCGAAGCTAAGAGTTCAAGAACTGCCTGGTCAACATAGCAAGACCCCAACTCTATAATAAATAAATAAATAAATAAATAAATAAATAAATACAGTAAAGTCTCTTTCCAACTAAATGTGGCTATGCATCCTTGCAGCATGCTAGAAAAAGACCACAAAAAAAGTAAGTTTCCCACCTTGTTCAGGAGCTATGCAGACATATGGGTAAACAAACTTAACTGACCTCTGCTCTGATGCCAGAAGGTGACCCTCTTTTCTTTTTTTTTTTTTTTTTTTTTTTTTTGAGATGGAGTCTCGCTCTGTCGCCCAGACTGGAGTGCAGTGGCCGGATCTCAGCTCACTGCAAGCTCCGCCTCCCGGGTTTACGCCATTCTCCTGCCTCAGCCTCCCGAGTAGCTGGGACTACAGGCGCCCGCCACCGCGCCCGGCTAGTTTTTTGTATTTTTAGTAGAGACGTGGTTTCACCGTATTAGCCAGGATGGTCTCGATCTCCTGACCTCGTGATCCACTCGTCTCGGCCTCCCAAAGTGCTGGGATTACAGGCTTGAGCCACCGCGCCCGGCCGGTGACCCTCTTTTCAAACCCAAGTGCCTACCTTGAGTCTGCGGAGGTTTTCTTACTCTGTTCTTTCTCCTCACTGGTCCAGAACTTGCTATTTGTCCTAGCTCACTGCTGCTTTCCAAATTGTTTCCCTGAGAGTTCCCTGATACTTCCCATAGTTAAAAGCCAAAACAGTCAATAACTGAAATTACTGCTGAGGAAATGTTCCAATGGGGTTCCTAGGGGCTCACTCTTGGTAGTATTGGGGGTGACAGTTGTATGGAATCTGAGGCTAATCTATACATTAAAGGACATCTTGAATTTTGTAGGCAGTTGAACATCCAGGGAGTTCAGATGGGTAGAAGCCACTCTCCAAAAAGGGGATGAGAACATTTGTGTTCAACAAAAATGCTTAATGGAACATCACGCAATTTTAGATCTCCTCCTTGCCCATCTTGGAGGCTTGTGTATGGTGCTGAACAAAAAAGAATATTGCTCTTACCTTTCCCGTGAATTCACTAGTACATATAACTCAATTTAAAATCTGGCTGACACTGCTGTTTCTCTAGACACTGTCACCAAATACACTAAGGACATTTCTCAGGGGAAAGAGAAGATACGTGTTTACAGGTGCAGCTAACAGGTGATTTGCAAGCATCCTGAATGGTGATGGCAAGTGATATGGTTTGGCTCTGTGTCCTCACCCAAATCTCATCTTGAATTGTAATCCCCAGGTGTGGAGGGAAGGACCTAGTAGGAGGTAATTGGATCCTGGGGGCGGTTTCCCCTATGCTGTTCTTGTGATAGTGAATTCTCACAAGATCTGATGGTTTTATAAGAGGCTCTTCCTCCTTTGCTCTCTCTCTCTCTCCTGCCACTTTGTGAAGAAGGTGCTTGTGAATCAGTTACATCCCTTTTCTTTATAAATTACCCAGTCACATGTATCTCTTTATAACAGTGTGAGAACAGACTAACACAGCAAGCCTGACTATCCCAAGGTTTTCTACTCTTAATGTTTCTTCTAGTGGGTCTCCAGGATACTATGATATGTGTTACCAGGCCAACTACAAATGAATGCCTCTTTAAATCAAGTTATTTCATAGCAAGCTCTGGTCCTTAATCACCATCATGCCCTGAACAAAGTCTATGACCAATCGGACTCTAATACTATTGAACTATGTTTACTGCCTGAGCTTTGAATTATTCGATGTTGATCAGTTTGGTTCATGGAGACTTCTGGTAAGGTACAGACTTGATTTTCTTTGTATTACCCTCCTGCGAGCCATCATAACAGTCTCTCTGATGTGTTATATTTTCTCAAGAGTCTTAGCCAGGTGCGGTGGCTCCCACCTGTAATCCTAGCACTTTGGGAGGCCAAGGCAGGTGGATTGCTTGTGCCCAGGAGTTTGAGACCAGTCTGGACAACATGGCAAAACCCTGTCTCTACAAAAAATACAAAAAGTAGTTGGGCGTGATGGCATGCACCTGTAGTTTCAGCTACTTGGGGGCTGAGGCAGGAGGATCACCTGAGCCTTGGGAGTTCAAGGCTGCAGTGAGCTGTGATTGTGACACAGCACTCCAGCCTGGGTGACAGAGTGAGACCCGTCTCAAAAAAAAAAGGAGTCTTAAATGCTCATATGCAGCCATTCTTTGTACATCCAATGGTCTCGTTACAGTATGAATAACAAAACCATGAAGAAAACATAAAGAATCACTCAACTACTTTGGTATTGTCCATTGTGAATTCCATACTGAGAGCAACAAGTCCATTATGATGGTGAGAGAAGTAATGTTGATGCCCAAGGTTTTGGTCAGTCTCAAAATTTTGAGGCTGACCAAAAGGGGAAAATTGTTTAATTAAATTAAATTTGACCTAAAGCTCTTTCTGTATACAGTGAACTGCAACCTAATTTGGGACTATATTCTCTCTTTTTTTTTTTTTTTTTTGGAGATGGAGTTTCCCTCTGTCACCCAGGCTGGAATGTAGTGGAAACATCTCGTCTCAGTGCAACCTCCACTTGCTGGATTCAAGTGATTCTCCTGCCTCAGCATCCTGGGTAGCTGGAATTACAGGCACGCACCACCATGCCCAGCTAATTTTTGTATTTTTAGTAGAGACAGGGTTTCTCCATGTTGGCCAGGCTGGTTTTGAACTCCTGACCTCAGGTGATCTGCCCGCCTCGGCCTCCCAAAGTGCGGGGGTTACAGGCATGAGCCACTGTGCCCAGCCCAAAGGAATATATTCTTGTGACAAGTAGCCAAGTGTTGGCTAATCAGAGCAGCTGGGCTTTCAGTCCACCACAGGTGCAAACTGCTCAGATTGTGACCAAGTAAGGCAAGCTGCAATCTGTGTCCAATCAGGCTGTTTCTGTATGTCACCTCCTTTTCCTGCCTGTAAATACTGTTTGCCCATACTGCTGTGTGGTGTTTCTCCTTGTTTAAGGAGTTGTCCAATTCATGAGTCACCTCTTTGCTCAAATAAACTCTGCGAAATTTAATTTGACTGATGTTTTTCTCCTAATAACAGCACCCATCGTGCTTCACTATGCTCCGTACTCACCATCCCTCCCCATGCCACCCCTGACTCAGGAAGTCTGCCTCAGTCTGTTTGGTAAAGGATCCCCGAGTACAGAGGCAAGAAGCAGCCAACCCTCAGACCCCATTCATCTGTGCCTTACCCTCAGAAAGGATCTGAGTAGGCCTCTTCTGTCCATCTGCAGAAGGTTCCCCAAAAGGGGCAGAGGGCGGGGACCTGGTGGGAGGCGGCCATGGGCGTTAGGGTGGCGCTGAACCAGGAGTAGCAGGAGGCCTGTAAGGAGTACAAGGAAGAGGAGGACGCTGAGCTCCATGGCTCCGGTGTGACCGCTCTGCACCCCACTGCAGCCTCCAACTCGGCCTTTTATCCTGAACCTGCCTCTCCACCCAGTTATGAAATTTCATCCATTCCCCGCCTCCTTTTTCATCATTGTCCAGGAGCATTAGCTTAGAAAAAGGTATTAGGGAACCCACACTACATGTTGGGCAACCCAGAGACCTGATCCCTATCCCTTACCCACTCTCTAGATGTTGGCAAGGATACAGTGGTAGAGATATCAAAGTCCACCTGAGCATGTGAATGTGTGGGTGTGTGGGTATGTGTATGTGTATTTTTGTAAACATAGGTGAGCATGCACACTTTTTTACTTAGCTTTGTCTGTTTGTTTATGCTTGTGTACATTCATCCACGCCTGCTTGCATCCCTGTATGTGCTTACATTGTTTTTATATGTAAAGGGGTGCTTGAATTTATGCAAATGTGCTGGTGTGTGTTTCTGTGGTTGAATCTGGGGGTGCTTATGTGTATATCCTTGCATGTGTGGACCTTCCTTGTATTTATACAGTTTCATATATGAAAGTGCATTTACATTTGTGTGTTGTGGAGGTGGTGGTAGTGTATGTTCAAAATCGAGAGGCTGACTGGGTGCGGTGGCTCATGCCTGTAATCCCAGCACTTTGGGAAACTGAGGTGGGCACATCACTTGAGGTCAGGAGTTCGAGACCAGCCTGGCCAACATGGCAACACCCTGTCTCTTCTAAAAATACAAAAATTAGCCAGGCGTGGTGGTGGGCATGTTTAATCCCAGCTACTTGGGAGGCTGAGGCAAGAGAATCACTTGAACCTGGGAGGCAGAGGCTGCAGTGAGCTGAGATTACGCCGCTGCACTCCAGCCTGGGTGGTAGAGCAATATTCTATCTCAAAGGAAAAAAAAAAGAAAGAAAGAAAAAGAAAAGAAAGAAAGAAAGAAAAAAGAGAAGCTGAAGAAAAGAAGGAATTGTTCAACTCAATCAAATTTGGCCCACTGCCTTTATAGCACAGCAAACTATAACCTAGCAATATGCAAACCAATTGTGTGTATCTCTGTGTGCTGGCGTATTTGTGCTTGTGTGTTGGTGCGTCTCCTAGCCCCTCTCTTTGGAAGCCTGCAGAAGCTCAGGGTCTATCTCCAATGTCCCCTCCTTCATCTGCCCTTCTGTGATAGCCACAGGTGGAAGTGATGGGAGAAACAGAATGAGAGACAAGAGATGCCAAACTGGTGAGTCTCAGAGGAAGAGGTGGTCAGCTGGAGGGAGACAGAAACTGAGACTGGCAGGTGCAGCGATCAGGTCCCCTTGGTCTCTGATCACCCTAACTAGTGCTGAGGAGTTTCTTCCCTGCCTCTGATTATCTTCACAGTGCAGGAAATTTCTCTGGCTCTGTCTCTCTCTAACTTTGTGTCTCTGTTTTCCCCCCGGAGACTCTTGAGCTCCAGGTGTGCAGAAACTGGATCCAGTTTGATTGACGTCTACTGGACTCCCGTTTGTCTCTATCTTCACTGTGACCCTGCACCCACACAGCCTCTGACAGGGTCAGTCCGTATTTGCAAAATTTGGGTGTGAATGTGCCCATGTCTCCCTGTCTCATCCTAGACCTGACTTTTGACCATAAGGCAACATCTTTCTTGCAATGTTAAGTAAACCCTTTGCTGGATCCAGGGCGCTGACCCCGAAGTTACTTTGATCCAGGAAAAGCAGACGAACAGTCCTGATTTTTAAGAGGTGGACACCGTACTTTCCTGACCCTAGAGAGGTGCCAGCATGGACTTTCCTGACCCAAGGACCTAGGTCTTGCTGTGCTGTGTCATCTGATGCCAAGATTGCATCCTCATTCCAACCCCAGGGTGAAGCACCGATGGGGAGGCATGAAGGGCTTTACACACAGTAACTCAGTCTTTACCCTTTTAGAGAGGTATGGTTGCCTTCCCCATTTTATAGATGGAGAGACTGAAGCAGTGACAGTTTGCAAGTCTTACCCAAGGTCGTACAGTGGGTTAGGGCTACATTGTCCAATATGGTAGTCACTTGCTGCATGTGGACACTAATTAAGTACTTGAAATGTGGTCCAAATACTGTTTACAATAGCAAAGATAGGGAATCAACAGATGAATGGTTAAATACAATGTAGTATATATACACCGTTGAATACTATTTAGCCATAAAAAGGAATAAAATCTTGTCTTTTATAGCAACATGGATACAACTGGAGGTGATTATCTTAAGCGAAACAAGTCAGGACAGAAAGTCAGTATCACATGCTCTCATTCGAAAGTGGGTGCTAAACAATGTGTACACATGGACCTAGAGAGTGGAATAATAGATAGAACCTCCAGTGCAATTTTGAATCAGGGTGGTAAGAACAGCCATTCATTACTTGCTCCCAATCTTAGAGGGAAAGCATTAAGTCTTTCACCTTTAAGTATGATGTTGGCTGCAGACTTTTTTCTAGATGCCTTTAGTCAGGGTAAGAAATTCTGTTTATTTCTAGCTCGCTGATAATTTTTAATCAGGAATGGATGTTGGATTTCTATCAAGTGTTTTTCATGTCTGTATTATAATGAATATATATATATATGCTTATTAATATGCTGAGTTCCCTTAATTGATTATCAAATATTAAACCAACCTTGCATCCCTTGTTAAACCCACTTCCATTGTGTTTATCCCACAAGGTAGTACACTTGTTTTATATTGTTAGATTTGCCAAAATTTTGTTTAGTATTTTTAAATCTATGTTCATGAGGGTATTGGTCCGTAGTTTTCCTTTTTGGAATGTCTTTGCTTGGTTTTGAGATCAGTGTGACATTGGCCTCAGAGAATGAGATGGAAAATTTCACGTCCTGTTTAATTTTCTGAGATTTTATAGACTAGATAATGCTCTTTTCATAAATGTTTGATAGAACTCACTAGTGAAGTCATATGGGCCTAGAGTTTTCTTTGTAGAAAAGTTTTTAAGTACCCATTCAGTTTTGAAAATAACTATAGGGCTGTTCAGGCTATCTATTTCTCCCTTAGTGAGTTTTTGTGGTTTGTGTCTTCTGAGGAATTTATTCAAATCATCTAAATTGCCAATTTTTTTTTGCCAAGGTTTTATTAATATTCCCTTATTATTATTTAAATATTTATAGAATCTATAATGATTTCAACTCTCTTTCCTGATATTGGTAAATGATGTATTTTCTATTTTTTTCTTTATCAATTTTATTAATCTTCACAAAGAATAAGTGTCTGGTTTCATTGATTTTCCTTGTTGTTTCTCTGTTTTATATTTCATTGATTTCTTCTGTAATTTTTAGAATTTGTTTCTTTTATCACCTTTGGGGTTTATTTTCCTTCTTTTTTTTCAAGTGGAAGCTAATATCATTGATTTGAGATCTTTCTTCTTTTTAAAGAATGTTTATTTACTCAAGTTACTCAAAGTCCTCCATGAGCTATCTGCACCCCATGTTTATTGTAGCATACTCACACAGCCAAGATATTCAATCAACCTAAGTGTGTATCAACAGGTGAATGAATGGATAACGAAAATGTGCTATGCATGCATGCACACACACACACACACACACACACACACACACACACCCTCTAATACTATTCAGTCTTAAGAAAGAAGAAAATCCTGTCCTTTGCAACAGCAGGGGTGAAACTGGACCCCGTTACATTAAGTGAAATAAGTCAGGCACAAAATATATATACTGCATGATCTCCCTTATATGTGGAGTATTAAAAAGTTTAACCCACAGAAGCAAAGAGTAGAATGGGGGTTACCAGGAGTTGGTGGAGAAGGTGAGGAGATGTTGATCAAAGGATACAAAATGTCAGTTAGGAGGAATAAGTTCAGGAGATCTATTACATAAATAGTGACTATAGTTAATAACAATGTATTGTGTTAACTATAAATCAATTGAAAAGCAATTACTTGAAAATTGCTAAGAGGTTTATGACTCCCACCTGTGGGTAAAGCAATGCTCCACAGCCACTGAGAGATATCCTGCCCTCCTCAGGAGGCCCCGCAGAGCATCTGCTGAGGACCCGGGGATCAGCCACTCCTGCCTACTGTAGTCAGTGCCCGCACACCATTAAGAGGTCTGAGGACAGGCCCCCCTGGCCAAGCTCTACTCCACTAGTGCCCAAGCATGTCATATGGGGTGCTGGGGATCGCCCTGCTCCATCCACCACCTTTGGCAGTTGAGTATCAAAGTACCAAAGTACTCGGCACCTGAGGGCTCCTCCCAGGGAGGAGATGGGCCCACCCAACACGCTGCTACCACCATGGCTGGCACCCACCTGCATGTGCCACCAGCAGGCCTGGCGACTGGCCTATCCAGTCCATTACACCACCACCAACACCAGCATGGACCATTTTGGAGCTAGAAGATTATCCTGCCACTGTTACTGCTCATTCTATGTCCACCACGCAGGGGTCTGAGGACCTACCTACCAGCACAGCCCTCCATTCCACTGTCAGAACCCGAGAAAGTCACCTAGAGACCCAAGAGTTGGCCCACCTAGATCCACTAACACCATTGCCAGTGTATGCTACCCTGGAACCCAAGGACAGGCATACTCAGCATGCTGCTGCCATCCCTTGGTCCACCTAATGCCCCCATCTCAGAAAAACTTTACCACAGCTTCCACTAACAACCACACCCTAAGCCAATGAGGAAATCACAGACACCACTGACACACTACTGACACTTTTTATGGAGGAAGAAATCATATGGGAACCACACTAATGCATGCACTCAGAATCAAAGTCAAAGTGCTCAACCCAAGCAACACCATAGACACATCTTCAGGAAAAAGTCCTTCCCTACGAAAGCAGATTCCAAAAATTAAAAGAAGCAACCATGATCCCAGATGCACAGATATCAATATAAAGACACAAGAAACATGCAAAAGCAAGAAAACACGACACCCTCAAAAGAACACAATAATTCTCCAGCCAGAGAGTCTAATGAAAAATAAATCTAGGCCAAGCATTAGCTCACGCCTGTAATCCCAGCACTGTGGGAGGCTGAGGTGGGTGGATCACTCTAGGTCAGGAGTTTGAGACCAGCCTGGCCAACATGGTGAAACCTCACCTCTATTAAAAATACAAAATTAGCCAGGTGTGATGGTGTGCACCTGTAATCCCAGTTACTTGGGAAGCTGAGGCATTAGAACTGCTTGAACCTGGGAGGTGAAGGTTGCAGTGAGCTGAGATTGCACCACTGCACTCCAGCCTAGGCTACAGAGTGAGACTCAATCTCAAAAAAAGAAAGAAAGAAGAAGACAGAAGAAGAAGAAGAAGAAGAAGAAGAAGAAGAAGAAGAAGAAGAAGAAGAAGAAGAAGAAGAAGAAGAAGAAGAAGGAGGAGGAGGAGGAGGAGGAGGAGGAGGAGGAGGAGGAGGAGGAGGAGGAGGAGGAGGAGGAGGAGGAGGAGGAGAAGAAGAAGAAGGAGGAAGAAGAAATAATCCATAAAATGGCTTAAAATTCAAAATAATGATATTTAAAAAGCTCAGTGAAATACAAGAGAAGGAAAAAACAAAAAACAAGAAACAAAAAAGTCAGAGAAACAGTTCAGAATATGAGTGAGAAATTTACCAAACAGATCACTGTCATAAAAAAAAAGAACCAAACAGAAATTCTGGAACCGAAGAATTCATTGAATTAAATACAAAACAAATTCAAAAGCTTCAATGATAGACTAGATCAAACAAAATTAAGAATTGCAGAACCTGAAGATGGGTCTTTTGAAATAACTCAGTCAGAAAAAACATATAAGAAACAATGAGCAAAGCATACCTGATATATACACCATCAAAAAGCAACCAAGTATTCAAATTTTCACTATGCCAGAAGGCAAAAAGAAAACCAAAGGGATAGAAAACCTATTTAATGAAATAATAGCTAAATCCTTCTAAAGTCTGTCAAGAGATTTAGACATCTAGACATAATGATTTCAGTGATTTGTAGGTAGTTACAATGCAAAAAGTTCTTCTCCATGGCACATTGTAGTCAGACTGCTTAAAGTCAAAGATTAAGAGCAAATTCTAAAAACGATGAGAGAAAAGCATTTAGCCATCTATAAAGGGACCCATCAACAGTGGATTTGTCAGCAGAAACCTTACAGGCCAGGAGAAAATGGAATCATACATTTAATATGCTGATAGAAAAACAAAACTATCTGCAAGATACTGTACCCAGGAAAGTTATGCTTTATAAGTGAAAAGGAAATAAAGTCGTACCCAAACAAATAAAATCTGAGTAAATTTATCATCACTAAACCAGACCTACAAGAAAAGATTACAGGAGTCTTACACATAGAAGCAAAAGGAGGATATCTACCATAAGGAAGCACACAAAAAGTAAAACCCATTGGTACAGAAAACATACAAATGAGGAAGAGAACGGACTCAAATGGTAGCATGACAGCAAAAACAAAATAACCCACCAAAATGTTATGGGGGCGAGTGTTTGTTCTTAGAGCTCCCACGATGGTGGCGGGCCACTCCCAAGATGGGGCAGGCCACTTCCAAGATGGCTGCAAGCCTTTTGTTCTCTGACCTGGGGTTCTTGGCCTCATAGATTCCAAGGAATGGAACCTTGGGCCATGCAGTGAGTGTTATAGCTCTATTAGAAGCCATGGGTCGTGGAAGACAACCGGGGAACCTAGAGACTAGTGTTCAGCTCGATTAGGATGAACCTGGGTACTTAGCCATGGAGGAACAAAGGTGAGCTTTTAGCCTGATCGGGAGGGGCAATGGGCACCTCGCTGGATCAGGAGCACAGCCGACATCTTGCCAGATCCGGAGGGATGGTAGTCAGCAGCGGGTCTCCGGGTGGCATTCAGCAGTGGTGGACAGTGAGCAAAAAGCTCAGCTCAAGCTGGAACAAACATGGACCACAACAGTGTGCATTTCCAAGATTTAATAGAGTAAAAACAGAGCTCCCATACAATGGGAGAGGACCCAAAAGGGGTTGCCCACCCAGGCTCAAATGCCTGGGATTTATATCCTAATCATTGTCCCTCCCCCTGTGCTCTCAGATGTTAGATGATTCGACTATTTCTTTACCTCCTACTTTTAGCCTAATTGGTGTTTCAGTGAGACCTCTTTACTAACTGATTGGTTGGGTGTGAGCTGAGTTACAAGATCCGTGTTTAAAGGTGGTTGTCGTCACCTTCCCCAGCTAGACTTAGGAATTCTTAGTCAGCCTAGGATATCCAGCTAGTCCTGTCTCTCAGTACCCCATCTCAACAGGAAAACCCAAGTGCTGTTGGGGAGGTTGGCTGATGATCACAGTAACTACTTTCTGCTGAACTGGGGCATAGAAGGGGTCATGCAGTTGAGATTTCCTTGGGAGGGGTGACTTTGATGTCATCAACATCAGAGTATGGGCTAGCAGGCCAGTCCGGGGGTCCACGGTAGATCTTAGTGATGGACTGCATCTGGGGCTCCATTTGAAGAATGATTTGTGTTTTTACAGCTTCAATTCTGGAAGAGACAAACTTAACAAAGAGGTTAAAAATACAGGGATTGAAATGTCTGGCCTGAAGTGCAGGGGATTATTTCTTTGGCATACTTCACAGGCCCTGACTATCTGCTCAATCGTTTTGAAAAGGCCTGGTCCAGTAAATAATGATTTGGTCATCTGATGGGTGCTATCGATGCCTAAGTGAAAGGTTTGATGAAGGGTTTTAAGTAATTTCCATTGGTTAGCTGCAGGTAAAAGTATTTTTCCTACTTCGGTGGCTAGACATCCTGAGGGGAGGAAACTATGTCCTTGTGAGGTTCATCATTTTATTTCTTCTGCTGAGTACTGGGGCTTGGTTTCCCGGAGGGGATTACCCCATACTAGGGGTCCTTCTATAAGCATTTCTAATGGAGGATCACACCTTGTGGCTCTTTAGGCTTCAACATACGCTTGGTAGTTTCCTTCTATTTCCCTTTCCTTTCCTTTCTGATGACCCCAGCAGTGTAAGACTGCCCCCTCTTCAGGTTTCTGTACAGCCAATAATAATTCCTAATGGCTTCCTGATGTTTAATAGGTGTTCCCTCAGAAGTTAGGAATTCCCTTTCTCTCCATATTGCTGCGTGGGCATGGAGGACTAGGTAAGCATACTTAGAGTCTGTATATATATTTACCCTTTTTCCGTCTCTTAATTCTAGTGTATAATGGCCCCTGATTTTGCTAAGATGTCTCTGCCTAACAAAGGAGTGGGGCATTCAGACGTAATTAGAATGGCATATGAAAAGGGTAAAGTTCCCCAGTCACAACTTAGTGGCTGGGAGAAGTACCTAGTGACTGCCTGTCCTAGGACCCCTTGGATAGTAACAGATATGGAAATCCAGCTAGTCCTGTCTCTCAAAACCACAATGATAAACAATAAGAGAGAAAGAAAGGAACAAAGGATATACATATATAAAGAAGCCAACTAATACTATGACAGGATTAATCTCTCACATATCAATAGTAACCTTGAATTAAATGGATTAAACTTTCCACTTAAAAGAAACAGACTGGCTGAATGGATTTTTAAAAGCATGACCCAACTATATGCTGCCTACAAGAATCTCATCTCACCTGTAAAGACACATATACTGAAAGTAAAGAAATGAGAAAAGATACTCCATGCAAATGAAAACCTAAAGTGAGCAGGAATAGCTATGGTTATAAAGGAAACACACTTTAAGTCAAAAACTGTAAAAAGAGACAAAGAAGGTCATTACATAATGATAAAAGGATCAATTCAGCAAGAAGTTATAACAATTCTAAACATATATGCACCCAACACTGAAGCACACAGATAAATAAAACAACTGCTATTAGATCTGAAGGGAGAGATAGACTCCAACACAATTATAGTTGGGACTTCAACATCCCACTCTCAGCATTAGACAGATCATCTAGACAGAATATCAACAATAAAACATGGGATTTACATTGCACCATAGAACATACGAAAATAACAGACATTTACAGGACATTTTACCCAACAGCTGCAGAATATACATTCTTCTCATAAGCACATGAAACATTCTCCAGGATAGATCATATGTTAGACCACAAAACAAGTCTCAACATATTTTTGAAAATCAAAATCATATCGAGTATCTTCTTAGGCCACAATGGATTAAAACTAAAGCAATAACAAGAGAAACTTTGGAAATTGTAAAAATACAAGGAAATTGACATGCTTCTGAGTGACAACTGCGTCACAGGAGAAATTATGAAGAAAATCAAGAAATGTATTGAAATGAATGAAAATGGAAACAAAATATAGGAAAACCTATGGGTTACAGCAAAAGCAGTAATAAGAGGGAAACTTATAGTAATGAATGGCTACATCAAAAAAGTAGAAAGATTTCAAATAAACCGTCTCATCATGCACCTCAAGGAACTAGAAAAGCAAGAAGAAACCAAACTCAAAATTAGTAGAATGAAAGAATAAACATCAGAGCAGAACTGAACACAATAGAGACTAAAGAAACAATACAAAGGATCAATGAAATGAAAAATGTTTTTTGAAAAAATGGCAAATCAGCCATGAGCTAGACTAACAGAGAATGAAAAGACAGAAGACCCAAATAATTAAATTCAGAAATAAAAAAGAGGCACTGCAACTGATACCATCAACATAAAAGATCATCAGAGGCTATTATGAACAATTATATACTAACAAACTGGAGAATCTAGAGGAAATAGATAAATTCCTGGATACATATAACCCACAGAGTTTGAATCAGAAAGAAACAGAAAACCTAAAAAGGTCAATGATGAGAAATGAGTTTGAATTAATAATAAAAATTATCCCAACAAAGAAAATTCCAGGACTTGATGACTTCATGGCTGAATTCTACCAATATTACAAAGAACTAACACCAATTCTCCTCAAACTTTTTCAAAAAGATGAAGAGAAGGAAATCTTCCTAACTCATCCTGAGGCCAATATTACCCTGATACCAAAATCAGACACAAGAACAAAACAGAAAACTGTAAGCCAATATTCCTGTTGAACATAGACTAAAAAATTTTCAACAAAATATTAGCAAACTGCTGTGATTTGGATCTGTGTTCTCACCCAAATCTCATAGTGAATTGTAATCCCCAGTGTTGGAGGTGCAGCCTGCTGGGATGGATCATGGATCCATCATGGATCCCCAATGGATCATGGGGGTGGTCTCTCATGGCTTAGCACCATCCCTCCTTGGTACTGTATAGTGAGTGAGTTCTCATGATAGCTGGCTTTTTAAAACTGTGTAGCACATCCCTCCTCTTTCTCTTCCTTCTGCTCTGACCATGTGAAGACACCTGCTCCCGATTTGCCTTCTGCCATGAGTAAAAGTTTTCTAAGGCCTCCTCAGAAGACGAGCAGGTTCCATCATCATGCTTCCTATACAACCTGTGAAACCATCAGTCAACTAAACCTAATTTCTTTATAAATTACCTAGTCTCAGGTATTTATTTATAGCAATGTGAAAATGGACTAATACACAAACCAAATGCAACAATACATTGAAAATTATGGTATGATTACACCATAGCAAATGGAATTTATCCCAGGAATGCAAGAATGGCTCAACATATGTAAATCAATATACATCACACATCACATCACCAGAATGATGGACGAAACCCATATGATCATCTCAATAGACACAGAAAAAGTATTTGATAAAATGCAACATCCCTTCATGACAAAAACTCTCAACAAATTAGGCATAGAAGGAACATACCTCAACAGAATAAAGGCTACATATGACAAACGCACAGATAACATCACACTAAATGAGGAAAAACTGAAAACTTCTCTGAAAGAACTGGAACAAGACGAGAATGACCACTTTCACCACTCCTGTTCAACATAGTGCTGGAAGTCCTAGACAGAGCAATTAGGCAAGAGAAAAAAAATAAAGGGTATCCAAATTGAAAAAGAGAAAATCAATTTGTCTCTCTTTGCTGACAGCATTATCTTACTTAGTTCTAGAAAAGACTAAAGACTCCACGAAAAAATTCTTACATCTGATAAACAAATTCAGCAACATTTCAAGATGCAAAATCAACCGATAACAAAAGTAGCATTTCTATGCACCAATAATAAACTAGCTGAGGAAGAAATCAAGAAAGCAATCCCATTTAAAATAGCTACCGAAAAAAAACCCTAGGAATAAATTTAACCAAGGAGGTAAAAGACTTTTACAGGGAAAACTACAAAACTATGAGACCAGATGGAAATATGGGTCTACACAACAGAATTAAGAGCACCAGAAATGGTAAATACATAAGATTTTCCCCTATTATTTGAACATTTAGAAGAATAATTGACTGTTTGAACAAAAAAAGTAACAATCTAGCTTGCCTGAAGAACTTTCTTTGACATTTCTTATACTGCAATCCTACCAGTGATGAATTCTTTAAACATTTGTATATCTAAAAATATCTTTATTTTGTGTTTGTTTTTGGAAGTCCTTTTTGCTGGATATAGAATTCTGGGTTGATAGATTTGTTATTTCAGTATTTGTAAAATGTTGCTCCGCTGTTTTCTCACTTGCACTGTTTCTGATGAGAAATCTGCTAACATCCTTATCTTTATTCCTCTTTACACAATATGTCTTTTTTCTCTGTTATGAAGACTTTCTTTTTACATTGATTTTGAATCATATTCTTATAATGTGCCTTGGTGTCTTTTTTTTCATGTTTCTTGTGTTTGAGTTTCCTTGAGATTCTTGAATCTATGTGTTTATAATTTTCATCAGATTTGAAAATGTTTTCACTCCTCATTCCTTCAAATATTTTGTATTTTCCCACCTCTCTGTCCTTTCTTTTAGGGATTCCAATTATACATATTTGAGGCCCCTTGATGGTGTTACATGGCTTACTAATGCTCTGTTTGTTTTGTTTTAATTCTCTTTTTCTGTGTGTTTCATTTTGAATAGTTTCTCTTGCTATGACTTCAAGTTCATTAATCCTTTCTTCTGCAATATCTAATCTACCATAAGTCTTGTGTATTTTCAATCTCACATACTATAGTTTTCATCTGTATAAGTTTGATTTAGACATTTTTTATATCTTACATATCTCTACTTAACTCTTTGAACATACAGAATACTATTATAATATCTGATTTAATGTCCATTTCTGCTAATTCTATAATCTGTGTCTATTTTGATTGATTTTTCTCCTCCTATATATCTGCTTCATTCCTGTAATTTTTTGTTGGATTCTAGACATCATGGATTTTACCTTATCCATTACTGAATATTTGTATTTATATAAATATTCTTGAGCTTGGTTTTGGAACACAGGTAAGTTGTTTGGGAAACATTTATCCTTTTAGGCTTGGTTTTAAGATTCATTCAGTGAGGTTGGAAAAGGCTTCAGGCTAGGACTAATTATTCCTCACTACTGAGGCAATTCTTTCCTGGGTCCCAATGCCCCAGGAATTAGAAACTTTTTTCAGTCTGGCTGACAGGAACAGGCATTATTCCTGGCCCTGTGTGAGCAACTGACACTATTTCCTGGAATCTTTTTAGATGGTTCTCTTGCTAGCCTCGGGTAATTTCTTCACAAACATGAGCTAGTCAGGATTCAGCTGAATTCCCCCCCAAGGCATCTCCTAACCTGTACTCCGTCCTATAAATTCTAGCTGCCTTGTTCCCTCTCAGATGCTCCACTGTTTCCTCCTCAATGAAGCTAGCACATTTGGTTCCACCTGGGTTCCTCCTTCCTGCACTGCAGCCTGGGAACCCTCTTAAGGCCATAAATGGACTCAATTATAGAGCTCTTCTTTCATTTCACATATCTCAGGGATTACCGTCCTTCTTTGCCTGATGTCTTGTGCCTTAAATACTCTTTTTCCTTGTATGTTCTCCACTTTGTGGTTGTTTCAGTGAGAATGTTGCTCTGGTCACTGTCACTTCACGTTGGCCATAAGATGTGTGTTTGGGCCAGGTGTGGTGACTCACATCTGTAATCCTAGCATGTTGAGAGGCCGAGGTGGATGGATCACCTGAGGTCAGGAGTTTGAGACCAGCCTGACCAATATTGTGAAATCTGTCTCTGCTTAAAATATGAAAATTAGCTGGTTTTGGTCGTGGCTGCCTGTAATCCCAGCTGCTCAGGAGGCTGAGGCAGGAGAATCCCTTGAACCCAGGAGGTGGAAGTTGCAGTGAGCTGAGATCATGCTATTGCACTACAGCCTGGGCAAGAAGAGCGAGAATCCATCTCAAAATAAAAAATAAAAAAAAGATATGTGTTTGTATTTGTGTTGGTGTTCATCCTTGTGAACGATTTCGTGTGTGTTTGTGTATGTTTGTATGGTGTTATATGTGAGGGTGTGTTTATATTTGGGGAGTGGTGGTAGTGTATGATCCTGGGTGTGTCTGCATGTGCTTGTCATATTTATAGTTGTGTGTTTGTGTGTGTGTCTATCCCAGTCCCTGTCTTTGTGTGGCCTGTAGATGTTCATTGTCTTTCTCCTTCACCTCTCTTTTTCTGTGACAGCATTAGACACAGACATGAGGACAGAAACAGAGAGGGGATGAGAGAGACAAAATAGATGAGGCCCAGAGGCAGGGATAAAACAGGTGGGGAAAGACAGGGAGACTGTGACCTGGGGATATCAAGACAGGATCTACCGAGAGGCCTGTCTCTCTTGCATTCATATGTCTTTGGCTAGCTGGTCAGTTCTCTCCCTGTCTTCTGCTGTCTGGGCCTTTTTCTGATCTTATGGACCTTTCTGTGCAACCCCCCTCTCTCCCCTCTGCCCTCTGCCTCTTCCCCCATCCTCTTCTATCCCCTTCTGTGTCTCCGTTTCTCTAGACTCTGAGGTCCGGAAGCACAGATGCTGGGTCCAGTTTGATTGATGTCCCCTAAGCTTGGACCTGTCTCCGTCACTGCTGTGAGCCTGTCCCCTCCCTGTGCCCGGCAGGGGTCAGTCCCTAATCACCCAACATGTGAATGAATGTGTTCATATCTGCGGTCTCTGTCTGGCACTTTCTTTCTCATTTGAAGTGGAGAATCTTCCTCTTGCTTGCAAAGCTAAACAAACCAGTTCCCACCACTGAAGATGCTGATTCAGGGAATGGAGGTGGCTGTGTCACCCCACATGCATGGGGATGACACACAGGCAATGCTTTATCTGAGGATGAAAGTCAAAGCTGCCAGGAGCAGCTGCACCCTGTCAGGCCTCTGAGCACAAGCTAAGCCATCATATCCCCAATGACCTGCACGTATACATCCAGATGGCCTGAAGCAACTGAAGATCCACCAAAAAAGCTAAAATAGCCTTAACTGATGACCTTCCACCATTGTGATTTATTTCTGCCCCAACCTAACTGATCAATGTACTTTGTAATCTCCCCCACCCTTAGGAAGGTTCTTTATAATCTCCCCCACCCTTAAGAAGGTTCTTTGTAATTCTCCCCACCCTTGAGAATGTACTTTGTGAGATCCACCCTCTGCTCCCAAAACATTGCTCTGAACTCCACCGCCTATCCCAAAACCTATAAGAACCAATGATAATCCCACCACCCTTTGCTGACTCTCTTTTCGGACGCAGCCCACTTGCACCCAGGTGAAATAAACAGCCATGTTTCTCACACAAAGCCTGTCTGGTGGTCTCTTCAGACGGACACGTGAGACACACTCCACACTTCCCTGACCCAGGTGGAAAGAACCAACAAAGTACAACCCACACTTTCCTGACCTAGGAAAGATGCCACCATGGACTTTCCTGACCCCAGGACCTGGCTCCTGCTGCGGTGTGCAATCTGGCACAGGCTTTATAGCAACACAAGTATGGCCTAATCCGGGTACTGTGAGTCCTCATTCCACCCTTGCGGAGCACGGATAGGGAGGCATGAAGTGCTTTCCAAAGAGTAATTCACTTTGTTGTCCACCCTTTCAAGTAGGGATTGTTGTCACCCCCATTGTATAGATGGAGAAAGTGAAACACAGAGGGCTTGAGAGCTCTCCCAAGGTCACAGAGCAGGCGGAAGGTAGAATCAGTTCTCAAACCCAGAGAGTTTGGTTCTACAGCCTGCTGTTTGAATCACTACCCCATGATGCCTCCCTCAGCAGAAGGTGGAGAGAATGAGTTCTGGAGGAAGGGGATTCCACAGGTAAATAGCAAGGGAGAAACTGGGTTAAATGACAGGAAAGCAATTTCTTACCTGCAGGACTTCTCAGGGCCTTTAGAATGTTAGTGTGCATTTAAAATAACATCAAGAGGTGAGGGAGCTGACAGCAGCTATTCAGACTATTTGGGTTCTCAGCTTTTTCTTTTCCATCACAGCACTCGTCACTATCTCTCAGGTCCAAGGCTCTGAGGGGTACACTCTGGGAAGTCAGAATAAGGAACTAATTTCAGTCAGACATACTTGAGTTCATATCCCAACTTTGTCATTCATTTGTTGTGCTAAAGATGCTTGGGCAAGTGCAAGCTCAGCTTGGAGCCTAAAGTTTCCTTATCTGGAAAACATGGATACCTAATGATATTGTGAGTTGAAGGGGGCCTGCCCCTCCACCCCTGTGGGTATTTCTCATCAGGTGGAGATGAGAGACTGAGAAAAGAAATAAGACACGAGACAAACCATAGAGAAAGAACAGTGGGCCCAGTGGGACCGGTGCTCAACATGTGAGGACCCGCACCAGCTCTGGTCTCTGAATTCCCTCAGTATTTTTTGATCACTGTTTTTACTGTCTTGGCAAGGGGAGTGTGGCAGGGCAACAGGGTGACGGTGGGGAGACAGTCAGCAGGGAAACGTGAGCAAAGGAATGTGTAATGAATAAGTTCAAGGAAAGGTGCTGTGTCTGGATGTGCACATAGGCTAGATTTATGTTTCACTTTACACACACTTCTCAGTGTAGCAAAGAGTGACAGAGCAGTATTGCTGCCAGCATATCTGACCTCCAGCCACAAGGCAGTTTTCTCCTATCTCAGAATAACGAATGGTTGGTTTTACACCGAGACATTCCATTCCCAGGGATGAGCAGGAGACAGAAACCTCTCTCTTATCTCAACTGCAAAGAGCCCCCCTTTTTCCCTACTCCTCCACAGCACAGACCCTTCATGGGTGTCGGGCTGGGGGAGGTAAGGTCTTTCCTTTCCCACGAGGCCGTATCTCAGTGGGGGGAAACCTTGGACAATACCCA
Organism: Papio anubis; assembly: GCF_008728515.1. Lineage (NCBI taxonomy): Eukaryota > Metazoa > Chordata > Mammalia > Primates > Cercopithecidae > Papio > Papio anubis. The sequence continues at coordinate 15,534,331 of NC_044995.1, read as the reverse complement.
GGCTTTCTTGGGTAGAGGTCCCTGCTGCTTTCCGCAGAGCATTGTGTCCCTGGTTAATAGAGAATGGAGAATGGCAATGACTTTTACTGGATATACTGCCTGCAAACATATTTTTAACAAGGCATTTCCTGCACATCCCTAAATCTATTAAATCTTGATTCCATACAGCACATGTTTCTGTGAGCACAGGGTTGGGGCTAAAGTTGAGGATTAACAGCATCTCAAAGCAGAACGATTTTTCTTAGTACAGATCAAAATGGAGTTTCTTATGTCTTCCTTTTCTACATAGACACAGCAACAATCTGATCTCTCTTTCTTTTCCCCACATTTCCCTTTTCTTTTTGACAGAACTGTCATCGTCATCATGGCCCGTTCTTGATGATCGCTGTGTCTTTGGAGCTGCTGGATACACCTGCAAACTACCAATAGGCAAAACAGGCACACAAGGATTAATACAAAATTTATAATAGTGGAACTCCCGAGGGTTTTAACCTAAGTCACCGGGTTAAGATTTGTGAGGCTATCAACAGCTTCTGTGATTGCCTTAGTTCCTGGCACCAAATTTAAATTTATTCTTTTAATTTTGAAATGTCTAAAGGAAGATGATCTTCTCTTCCTTGTAGATAGTGTCTAACCATGTACCAGTGATGCTCAGACTCATTACAGGCTTGGGATGTAACACAAAAATCTAACATATCCCAGTCACACTGTAACTGAAAATGATGTTCCAAGCTCATGAGCCTATTTCCCATTCAAATGACATTTTGTCTAAGATCATTAGTTTGATTTGCCAGTTTTTGATCAGTACTAGATTGTGAATTCCACAGTCTCATACAATGTTTTTGCCAATTGTTAACCAAATGTACTGTCTGAACAGAAGAGTGCAATGCAACTCCCGCCACAGCAGCCATCGCTGTGACTGCAATTAATGCCACAATTACTGCAATCAAAGTAAAAATGAATCTTTGGGATCTATTTAGAACTCTTTTTTAATACTTCATTTAAAATACGAATGGATGGCGAAGCCTCCTACGGTTGGTCCATGGACACAGGATCCACACACCCTCTCTTGCTCTCACTAGTAGACTACGGTGCTGCCAATTAAAAGTTGAATCAATGCAAGTAAACAATCTGCAGTTTTCACAGGTTATAGTTTTGGAATCTGGGTTACTATTTTTCCTACAACTAGCATATAAGGGGGCTTGACACAACTTTGCAAGGGAATTGTCAGACTGGAATTTAGGTCCATAGTATAAGATGGCTTATGGTCTCTTGTTCTTATAGCTTGATTTTCAGACCAAATTCTAATGTGGTGCAAAGCCACAGTAAGCTTCCAAAGTTCTGGGTGCTCAGGACCAGTAACAGGACTAACTAACTTTGGTGGAGGTGATGAGATTCCCTTTTCACCCCATTCCCAAGGGTAGAGAGACTCTAACCTTTTGTATTTATTTTTATCTAAACCTTCCGTTAAGTCACTGTCCACAGCTGGACTCACATGTGCACTGGGACACGATTGAGTTTGTCCTGTGCAATTGAGGCAGAATTGACCTCAAGGTGCCCAATCTATAATAGCTCCAAATTCTTCGTTTTGTAATATCACCGCACTATCAGCCACACGTTCTTCCCAAACTAAAACTTCTGGGCTTTTGACTCTTTGGGAATTTCCCTGGGGCAAGGCTTCCCCTTAGGCCTAGATTTTAATGATCTTTGATTAAAAGGGTCTGCGAATAATTTACCTGTGGCCTGAGTGACATTCCACTTACCATACAATAAGTAAATCTACTGGTGGCACTGACAGTAGTTACTTCTACCAACCAATTTTGGGTTGTAGGCATTAAGCATCCTGGTGCATTCCCTAGGCGAATAGGAGGATAAATACTCAATAGAAATACTCATCATCATTCCTTCTTCCTCGGGTTGGGCAGGGCAACGATCATCTGTGGGGCCAGGTACCCATGTGGGGCCAGGTACTATGTGTCTACATAGAAAAGGAAGACATAAGAAACCCCATTTTGATCTCTCTTTCTTTTCCCCACAGTGAGTTAGACATACCTGAGCTCAAATCCCATCTTCGTCATTCATTTGTTGTGCTAAAGATGCTCAGGCAAGTGCAAGCTCAGCTTGGAGCCTAAAGTTTCCTTATCTGGAACATATGGATACCTAGTGATATTGTTTGGCTGTGTCTCCACCCAAATCTCATCTTAAATTGTAGTTCCCATAATCCCCACATGTTATGGGAGGGATACTGTGGGAGGTGATTGACTCATGGGGACGGGTTTTCCTGTGCTGTTCTTCTGATAGTGAATAAGTATAATGAGATCTGATGGTTTTATAAAGGGAAGTTTCCCTCTCTTGCCTGCTGCTCTCTCTTGCCTGCTACTATGCAAGATGTGCCTTTGCTACTTCTTCCCCATCCACCATGATTATGAGGCCTCTCCAGCCTTGTGGACCTAAGAGTCCAGTAAACCTCTTTCTCTCTATAAATTACCCAGTCTCGAGTATGTCTTCATTAGCAGCGTGAGAATGGACTAATACAGTAAATTGGTACTGGGAGTGGGACACTGCCGTAAAGACACCCGAAAATGTGGAAGCTACTTTGGAACTGAGTGACAGGCAGAGGTTGGAACAGTTTGGAAGACTCAGAAGAAAACAGGAAAATGTGGGAAAGTTTGGAACTTCCTAGAGACTTGTTGAATGGTTTTGACCAAAATGTTGATAGCGATATGGACAATAACATCCAGGCTGAGGTGGTTTCAGATGGAGAAGGGGAAGTTGTTGCGAACTGCACTAAAGGTCACTGTTGCTATGCAAAGAGACTGGTGACATATTGCCCCTGCTCCAAAGATCAGTGGAACATTGAACTTGAGAGAAATGATTTAGGGTATCTCACAGAAGACATTTCTAAGCAGCAAAGCATTCAAGAGAAAACAGAGTATAAAAGTTTGGAAAACTTGCAGCCTGAAGATGCAATAGAAAACTCCAATTCCTGGGGAGAAATTCAAGCCAGCTGCAGGAATTTCCATAAGTAACCAGGAGCAGAATGTTAATCACCAAGACAATGGGGAAACGGTCTCCAGGGCTCTCCTGCTATGTGCAGCCTTGGGACTTGGTGCCCTGCCTCCCAGCCAGTCCAGCCTTGGCTAAAGGTGGCCAAGGTACAGTTCAGGCCTTGGCTTCGGAGGGTGCAAGCCCCAAGCCTTCGAAATTTCCAAGTGGTGTTGGGCCTGTGAGTGCACAGGAGACAAGAACTGAGGTTTGGGAACCTCCGCCTAGATTTCAGAGGATGTATGGAAACACCAGGGTGGCCAGGCAGAGGACTGCTGCAGGGGCAGGGTCCTCATGGAGAACCTTTGCTAGAGCAGTGAAGAAAGCAAATGTGGGGTTGGAGCCCCCACACAGAGTCCCCACTGGGGCACTGCTTAGTGGAGCTGTGAGAAGAGGGCCTCTGTCCTCCAGACCCCAGCATGGTAGATCCACCAACAATTTGCACTGTGCACCTGGAAAAGTCACAGACACTCAATGCCAGCCTATAAAGGCAGCCAGGAGCGGGACCATACTCTGCAAGCCACAGGGGCAGGGCTGCCTATGGTCATGGGAACCCATCTCTTGCATCAGCGTGACCTGCATGTGAGACATGGTGTCAAAGGAGATCATTTCGGAGATTTAAGATTTGACTGCCCTGCTGGATTTTGGACTTGCATGGGGCCTATAGCCCCTTTGTTTTGGCCACTTTCTCCTTTTGGAATGGGTATATTTACCCAGTGGCTGTACCCCCATTGTATCTAGGAAATAATTAACTTGCTTTTAATTTTACAGGTTGATAGTCAGAAGGGACTTGCCTCATATCAGATGAGACTTTGAACTGTGGACTTCTGAGTTAATGCTGAAATGAGTTAAGGGTCCCTTGGGGGACTGTTGGGAAGGCATGATTTATTTTGAAATGTGAGGACATGAGATTTGGGAGTGGTAAGGGGTGGAATGATATGGGTTGGCTGTGTCCCCACCCAAATCTCATTTTGAGATATAGTTCCCATAATCCCCACATGTCATGGGAGGGACCCATTGGGAGGTAATTGAATCATGGGGGTGGATTTTCCCATGCTGTTTTGTGATAGTGAATAATTCTCACGCAATCTGATGATTTTACAAAGGGCAGTTTTCCCTGCACACACTCTGTCTCTTGCCTGCTGCCATGTAAGATGTGTCTTTCCTCCTCCTCTGCCTTCTGTCATGATTGTGAGGCTTCCCCAGCCATGTGGAACTGTGACTCCATTAAATCTCTTTTTCTTCATAAATTACCCAGGCTCAGGTATGTGTTCATTGGCAGCATGAGAATGAACTAATACACCAACCCTATAGAGTCATTGTGAGGTTGGACATGAGACTCAATATGCCAGTGGGTAGACACACAGTGTTTGGTGAATGTGTAATTGACACAGGGAGAGACATAGACATTCACAGAGAGGTGGAGGGAGCTAGAGTCAGGCCCGCGGAGCTAGACATGGGCCAGGGGAGCTACAGATGGGCTGCCAGAGCTAGAGTACTCCACTACAGCCTGGGCAACACCCCATCCTGGACAACAGAGTGAGACTCCAACTAAAACAAAACACAGCAAAACAAAAAACATAAAAAGAGCCCTGTATCTCTAGACATTTCTCCGTGTCTCTCTCTCACACCCTTCTTGAGAAGGACATAAACTCTGTGGACAAAGCAGGTGGGGACCCTTAACCTCCTGAGGAATTCTTCTGAACTGTGTTCATTTTTTGTTTGTTTGTTTGTTTTTTGAGGCGGAGTCTCACTCTGTCACCCAGGCTGGAGTGCAATGGAGCCATCTCGGTTCACTGCAACATCCACCTCCAAGGTTCCAGCGATTCTCCTGCCTCAGCCTCCCGAGTAGCTGGGATTACAGGCACACACCACCATACCCGGCTAATTTTTGTATTTTTGGTAGAGATGGGTTTTCACCATGTTGGCCAAGTTGGTCTCAAACTTCTGACCTCAGGTGATCTGCCCATGTCAGTGACTTGTGTTCTAATATCTCCCCGACTCCATGTACTCCTGTGGCCAAGGCAAGGGCCTCCACCTGGACAGCCCTGGAATACCTCAGGTACTTCTCTGTGCCAGCTAAAGAGGAACGCAGTGCTCAAATCCTAGCATTGCCTGTACAGTCCTGATCAAGAATTTTCCCCTCACTGAGCCTCCGTTTCTCATCTGCAAAATGAGAGTGGAGTGGTTGTGCAAAGGAGAATAGATCTGAAGTAACTGTTCTAAATCTGAATCCTGGACCAGCCACTAGCAATGTAAAGTTGAGCAAATGTCTTCACTCATCTGTGCCTCTGTTTCCTCATCTATAAAATGGTGATGAAGTTGGGCACAGTGGCTCATGACTGTAATCCCAGCACTTCGTGAGGCTGCGGCGGGAGGATTGCTTGAACCAAAGAGTTTGAGACCAGCCTGGACAACATAGTGAGACTCCATCTCTACAAAAAAATTTGAAAATTATCCAGACTTAGTGGTACACACCTGTAGTCCCAGCTAGTCAGGAGGCTGAGGTGCGAGGATTGCTTGAGCCCAGGAAGTCAATGCTGCAGTGAGCTGTGATCATGCCACCGCACTCCAGCCTGGGTGACAGAGTGAGACCCTGTTTCAAAAATCAATGAAAAAAATAAAATGGGGCTGAGAATAGCACTCCTGCACAGGTTTTTGGGGGGTATTGGGAGGGGGGCTAGGTTTGTGACAGAGTTTGTCGCCTAGGCTGGAGTGCAGTGGTGTGATTTTGGCTCATTGTAGCCTCTGCCTCCTGGTTTCAAGCGATTCTCCTGACTCAGTCTCCTGAGTAGCTGGGATTACAGGTGCACGCCACCACACCCAACTAATTTTGTATTTTTAGTAGAGATGGAGTTTCACCATGTTGGCCAGGCTGGTCCTGAACTGCCCTCATGTAATCTTCCTGCCCCCAAGTATTAGTTTAATATTAGTCTTAATATTTTAAGGTTGATAGGAGTTGCTTTTCATGCCAAGCCTTGCATTAAAGGATTTCCTACAGTATCACATTGAATCCTTATGGTGTATCCATCGTGATTGCCATGTGTTATATAGAGATTTTGTTAAAATACTCATTTGATAAAGGAGGAAACTGAAGGACAGATTGATGAAGTCATTTATCAAAGGAAATATAGATTGTAGGTGCTGGAACTGGAATTCTAACTCAGGTATGGTTGACGTGGCCTCAAGTCTTCATCACCTCTCAAGAAAACCAGTTTTCTGCCCGGCATGTTGGCTCAGGCTTGTAATCCCAGCACTTTGGGAGGCCGAGGTGGGTGGATCACAGGAGGTCAGGAGTTCAAGACCAACCTGGCTGATATGGTAAAACCCCATCTCTACTAAAAATATAAAAATTTACCAGAGGTGGTGGCGGGTGCCTGTATCCCAGCTACCCGGGAGGCTGAGGCAGAAGAACCCTTTGAACTCCGGAGGTGAAGGCTGTGGTGAGCCGAGATTGTGCCACTGCACTCCAGCCTGGGCGACAAAGTGAGAGTGTCTCAAAAAAAAAGAAGAAAAAAAGGAATGAACTGAAATTAATAAAGAGGCCTAGTGCTAGTAAATGTCTCAGCTAGGCAGGCAATAAAAGATCTCAGCTAGGCAGTGGCAGAGCAGGATTCAAATTCAGGGCTGTTGTGATGCTCCGCCACTCTTGAGCCAGAGTAACCCGTGGAGCTGGGAGAATACAGCGCCCCCTGGTGGTAACTTGTCTGTGCTGCTTCTGGCTTGGGAGAACAGCAACTAACACAGCAATGTGCCAGCAATTGTTCTAAGTGCTTTACTTAGATTTAATTCTCTTCTTCTTTTTTATTTTATGTTATGTTATTTTATTTTTATTATGCTGTAAATTCTATGGTACATGTGTACAACGTGCAGGTTTGTTACATATGTATACATATGCCATGTTGATGTGCTGCACCCATTAACTCGTCATTTACGTTAGGTATTTCTCCCAGTGCTATCCCTCCCCCATTCACTCACTCCATGACAGGCCCCACTGTGTGATGTTCCCCTACCTGTGTCCAAGTGTTCTCATTGTTCAGTTCCCACCTGTGAGTGAGAACATGCTGTATTTGGTTTTCTGTCCTTGTGATAGTTTGCTCAGAAAGATGGTTTCCAGCTTCATTCACGTCGCTACAAAAGACGCGAACTCATCCTTCTTTTATGGCTGCATAGTATTCCATGGTGTATATGTGCCACGTTTTCTTAATCCAGTCTATCATTGATGGACATTTGGGTTGGTTCCAAGTCTTTGCTTTGGTGAATAGTGCCACAATAAACATACCTGTGCATGTGTCTTTATAGTAGCATGATTTATAATCCTTTGGGTATATACCCAGTAATAGGATCACTGGGTCAAATGGTATTTCTAGTTCTAGATCCTTGATGAATCGCCACACTGTCTTCCACAATGGTTGAACTAGTTTACACTCCCACCAACAGTGTAAAAGTGTTCCTACTTCTCCACATCCTCTCCAGCTCCTGTTCTTTCCTGACTTTTTAATGATCGCCATTCTAACTGGTGTGAGATGGTATCACATTGTGGTATTGATTTGCATTTCTCTGATGACCAGTGATGATGAGCATTTTTTCGTGTGTCTGTTGCCTGCATGAATGTCTTCTTTTGAAAAGTGTCTGTTCATATCCTTCACCCACTTTTTGATGGGGTTGTTTGATTTTTTTCTTGTAATTTGTTTAAGTTCTTTGTAGATTCTGGATATTAGCCCTTTGCCAGATAGGTAGATTGCAAAAATTTTCTCCCATTCTATGGGTTGCCTGTTCACTCTGATGGTAGTTTCTTTTGCTGTGCAGAAGCTCTTTAGTTTAATTAGATCCCATTTGTCTATTTTGGCTTTTATTGCCATTGCTGTTGGTATTTTAGACATGAAGTCCTTGCCCATGCCTATGTTCTGAATGGTATCACCTAGGTTTTCTTCTAGGGTTTTTATGGTTTTAGGTCTAACATTTAAATCTTTAATCCATCTTGAATTAACTTTTGTACAATGTGTAAGGAAGGGATCCAGTTTCAGCTTTCTACATATGGCTAGCCAGCTTTCTCAGCACCATTTATTAAATAGGGAATCCTTTCCCCATTGTTCCTTTTTGTCAGGTTTGTCAAAGATCAGATGGTTGTAGATGTGTGGTGTTATTTCTGAGGCCTCTGTTCTGTTTCATTGGTATAGCTCCCTGTTTTGGTAACAGTATCATGCTGTTTTGGTTACTGTAGCCTTGTAGTATAGTTTGAAGTCAAGTAGTATGATGCCTCCAGCTTTGCTCTTTTTGCTTAGGACTGTCTTGGCAATGCGGGCTCTTTTTTGGTTCCATATGAACTTTAACATAGTTTTTTTGAATTCTGTGAAGAAAGTCATTGGTAGCTTGATGGGGATGGCATTGACTCTATAAATTACCTTGGGCAGTATGACAATTTTCATGATATTGATTCATCCTATCCATGAGCATGGTATGTTCTTCCATTTGTTTGTGTCCCCTTTTATTTTGTTGAGCAGTGGTTTCTAGTTCTCCTTGAAGAAGTCCTTAACATCCCTTGTAAATTGGATTCCTATGTATTTTATTTTCTTTGTAGCAATTGTGAATGGGAGTTCATTCATGATTTGGCTCTCTGTCTGTTATTGGTGTATAAGAATGCTTGTAATTTCTGCACGTTGATTTTGTATCCTGAGATTTTGCTGAAGTTTCTTATCAGCTTAAAGAGATTTTGGACTGAGATGATGGAGTTTTCTAAATATACACTCATGTCATTTGCAAACAGGGACAATTTGACTTCCTCTTTTCCTATTGAATACCTTTATTTCTTTCTCTTGCCTGATTGCCCTGGCCAGAACTTCCAACACTATATTGAATAGGAGTGGTGAGAGAGGGCATCCCTGTCTTCTGCCAGTTTTCAAACGGAATACTTCCAAATTTTGCCCATTCAGTATGATATTGACTGTGGGTTTTTCACAAATAGCTCTTTTTATTTTGAGAAACATCCCATCAACACCTAATTTATTGAGAGTTTTTGGCATGAAGGGTTGTTGTATTTTGTCAAAGGCCTTTTCTGCATCTATTGAGATAATCATGTGGTTTTTGTCTTTGGTTCTGTTTATATGATGGATTGTGCTTATTGATTTGTGTATGTTGAACCAGCCTTGCATCCCGGGGATGAAGCCAACTTGATATGGTGGATAAGCTTTTTGATGTGCTGCTGGATTTTGTTGGCCAGTATTTTATTGAGGATTTTTGCATCGATGTTCATCAGGGATATTGGTTTAAAATTCTCTTTTTCTGTTGTGTCTCTGCCAGGCTTTGGTATCAGGATGATGCTGGCCTCACAAAATGAGTTAGGGAGGATTCCCTCTTTTTCTATTTTGGAGTAGTTTCAGAAGGAATGGTACCAGCTCCTCATTGTACTTCTGGTGGAATTCAGCTGTGAATCCATCTGATCCTGGACTTTTTTTGGTTGGTAGGCTATTAATTACTGCCTCAATTTCAGAGCCTGTTTTTGGTCTATTCAGGGATTCAGCTTCATCCTAGTTTAGTCTTGGGAGGGTGTATATGTCCAGAAATTTACCCATTTCTTCTAGATTTTCTAGTTTATTTGCATAGAGGTTTTTGTAGTATCCTCTGATGGTTGTTTGTATTTCTGTGGGATCGGTGGTGATATCCCCTTTACCATTTTTTATTGCATCTATTTGATTCTTCTCTCTTTTCTTCTTTATTAGGGTTGCTAGCCATCTATCTATTTTATTGATTTTTTCAAAAAACCAGTTCCTGGATTCATTGATTTTTTGAAGGGTTTTTTCTGTCTCTATCTCATTCATCTGCTCTGATCTTAGCTATTTCTTACCTTCTGCTAGCTTTGAAATGTGTCTACTCTTGCTTCTCTAGTTCTTTCAATTGTGATGTTAGGGTGTTGATTTTAGATTTTTCCTGCTTTCTCTTGTAGGCATTTAATGCTATAAATTTCCCTCTACATACTGCTTTAAATGTGTCCCAGAGATTCTGGAACGTTGTGTCTTTGCTCTCATTGGTTTCAAAGAACATCTTTATTTCTGCCTTCATTTTGTTATTTAGCCAGTAGTCATTCAGGAACAGGTTGTTCAGTTTCCATGTAGTTGTGTGGTTTTGAGTGAGTTTCTTAATCCTGAGTTCTAATTTGATTGCACTGTGGTCTGAGAGACAGTTTGTTGTGATTTCTGTTCTTTTACATTTGCTGAGGAGTGCTTCACTTCCACCTATGTGGTCAATTTTGGAATAAGTGCAATGTGGTGCTGAGAAGAATGTATATTCCGTTGATTTGGGGTGAAAAGTTCTGTAGATGTTTATTAGGTCCACAGAGCTGAGTTCAATTCCCGGATATCCTTTTTAACCTTCTGTCTCATTGATCTGTCTAATATTGACAGTGGGGTGTTAAAGTCTCCCATTATTATTGTGTGGGAGTCTACATCTCTTTGTAGGTCTCTAAGGACTTGCTTTATAAATCTGGGTGCTCATGTATTGAGTGCTTATATATTTAGAATAATTAGCTCTTTTTGTTGAATTGATCCCTTAACCATCATGTAATGGCCTTGTCTCTTTTGATCTTTGTTGGTTTAAAGTCTGTTTTATCAGAGACTAGAATTGCAACCCCTGCTTCTTTTTGCTTTCCATTTGCTTGGTAGATCTTCCTCTATCCCTTTATTTTGAGCCTATGTGTGTCTCTGCACATGAGATGGGTCTCTTGAATACGGCACACTGATGGGTCTTGACTCTTTATCCAATTTGCCAGTCTGTGTCTTTTAATTGGGGCATTTAGCCCATTTACATTTCAGATTAGTATTGTCATGTGTGAATCTGATCCTGTCATTATGATGTTAGCTGATTATTTTGCCTATTACTTTCTGCAGTTTCTTCCTAGCATCAATGGTCTGTACAATTTGGCATGTTTTTGCAGTGACTGGTACTGGTTGTTCCTTTCCATGGTTAGTGCTTCCTTCAGGAACTCTTGTAAGGCAGGCCTGGTGGTGACAAAATCTCTCAGCATTTGCTTGTCTTCAAAGGATTTTATTTCCCCTTCACTTACGAAGCTTAGTTTGGCTGGATATGAAATTCTGGGTTGAAAATTCTTTTAAAATGTTGAATATCGGTCCCCACTCTCTTCTGGCTTGTAGAGTTTCTGTTGAGAGACCACTATTAGTCTGATGGGCATCCCTTTGTGGGTAACCGGACCTTTCTCTCTGGCTGCCCTTAACATTTTTTCTTTCATTTCAACCTTGGTGAATCTGACAATTATGTGTCTTTGGGTTGCTCTTCTCAAGGAGTATCTTTGTAGTGTTCTCTGTATTTCCCGAATTTGAATGTTGGCCTGCCTTGCTAGGTTGGGGAAGTTCTCCTGCCTAATATCCTGAAGAGTGTTTTCTAACTTGATTCCATTCTCCCCATCACTTTCAGGTATACCAATCAAACGTAGATTTGGTCTTTTCACATAGTCTCATAGTTTTTGGAGGCTTTGTTTCTTTTTACTCTTTTTTCTCCAACATTGTTTTCTCACTTTATTTCTTTAATTTGATCTTCAATCACTTATACCCTTTCTTCCACTTGATTGAATCGGCTATTGAAGCTTTTTCATGTGTCACGTAGTTCTCATGCTATGGTTTTCAGCTCCCTCCATTCATTTAAGGTCTTCTCTACACTGTTAATTCCAGTTAGCCACTTGTCTAATCTTTTTTCAAGGTTTTTAGCTTCCCTGTGATGAGTTCGAACATCCTCATTTAGCTTGAAGAAGTTTGTTATTACTGACCTTCTGAAGCCTACTTCTGTCATCTCATCAAAGTCATTCTCTCCCCAGGTTTGTTCCATTGCTGGTGAGGAGCTGTGATCCTTTGGAGGAGAAGAGGTGCTCTGGCTTTTAGAATTTTCAGGTTTTCTGCTCTGGCTTCTCCTCATCTTTGTGGTTTTATCTACCTTTGGTCTTTGATGTTACTGACCTGCAGATGGGGTTTTTGAGGTGGATGTCCTTTTTGTTGATGTTAGTGCTATTCCTTTCTGTTTGTTAGTTTTTCTTATAACAATCAGGTCCCTCTGCTTCAGGTCTGTTGGAGTTTGCTGGAGGTTCACTCGTGACCCTGTTTTCCCATATATCACCAGTGGAGGCTGCAGAATAGCAGATATTGCTGCCTGATCCTTCCTCTGGAAGCTTCATCTCAGAGGGGCACCCATCTGTATGAGGTGTCAGTCGGCCCCTCCTGGTGTCTCCCAGTTAGGCTACATCGGGGTGAAGGACTCACTTGAGGAGGCAGTCTGTCCGTTCTCAGAGCTCAAACACCACGCTAGGAGAACCACTGCTCTCTTCAGAGCTGTCAGACAGGGCCGTTTGAGTTTGCAGAAGTTTCTGCTGCCTTTTGCTTAGCTATGCCCTGCCCCCAGAGGTGGAATGCTGAGGCCTTGCTGAGCTCCCTGTATGCTTTGTTTACCTACCTACCCCTCAGCAATGGTGGACTCTCCTCCCCCAGCCAGGCTGCCACCTCGCTGTTTGATCTCAGACTGCTGCACTAGCAGTGAGCAAGGCTCCGTGGGTGTGGGAACTGCTGAGCCAGGCACGGGATATAATCTGGCATGCTATTTGCTAAGACTGTTGGAAAAGCACAGTATTTGGGCGGTAGTGTCCCAATTTTCCAGGTACACACTGTCATGGCTTCCCTTGGCTAGGAAAGGGAAATCCCCCAACCCCTTGTCCTTCCCAGGTGAGGCAATACCCCGCCCTGTTTTGGCTCACCCTCCATGGGCTGCACCCACTGTCCAACCAGTCCCAATGAAATGAACCAGGTACCTCAGTTGGAAATGCAGAAATCACTCATCTTCTGCATCGATCTCTCTGGGAGCTGCAGACTGCAGCTGTTCCTATTTGACCATCTTGGAATGGAAGAAAGTTCCTATATACTTCTTTTTCCCCTTACACCTTTTATAAGTATGGTACCTTTGTTACAATGATTAACCAATATTGATATATTATTATGAACCAAAGTCTGTAGTTTACATTAGGTTTTATTTTTTCTGTGTACAGTTCTATGGGTTTTGAATAAGGCATAATATTATGCACCATTTCAGTATCACACAGAATAGTTTCTCTGCCCTAAAACCACGTGCTGCACTTTTTCATCCTTCCTCCACCCTAAACTCCTGGCAACTACTATCTTTGTACTGTCTTCACAGTTTCATTTTTCCAGAATGTCATATAGTTGGAATCACATAGTATGTGCCCTTTTCAGACTGGCTTCTTTCACTTAGCTATATACATTTCAGGTCTTCCATGTCTTTCTGAGGCCTGATTTCTTTTTATTGCCAAATTTTATATCTAGATAGATAGATAGATAGATAGATAGATAGATAGATAGATAGATAGATTTTTTTTTTTGGCTTGCTTTTTGAGACAAAGTCTCACTGTGTCACCCAGGGTGGAGTGCAGTGGCTCCATCTCAGCTCACTGCAACCTCCATCTCACAGGTTCAATCAATTCTCCCACCGCAGCCTCCCAAGTAGCTGGAACTGCAGGCGCATGCCACCATGCCTGGCTAATTTTTGTATTTTTAGTAGTGATGGGGTTTTGCCATGTTGGCCAGGCTGGTCTCAAATTCCTGACTTGAACTGATCCACGTGCCTTGGCCTTCCATAGTGCTGTAATTACAGGTACGAGCCATCATGCCCAACCGTATTTCATTGTATGAACATAACACAGTTCGTTTATCCGTTCACTTATTGAAGAACATCTTGGTTACATACAAGATTTGGCAACTATGAATACATAGCTGCTATAAATATCTGTGCAGAAATTTTTTGTATGGCTATACGTTTTCAACTCTTTTGGGTTAATACAGAAGACCATGATTGCTGTATCACATGGTAAGAATATGTTTAGCTTTGCAAGAAATCTCCAATCTGCCTTCCAAAGTAGCTGTGCCATTTTGCATTCCCATCATCAATGAATGACAGTTCCTGTTGAGCCACCTCCTTGTCAGCATTTGGTGGTGTCAGTTTTGGATTTTACTCATTCTAATAGGTGGGTTGTGGTATACAACTATTGTTTTAGCCGGGCGCGGTGGCTCAAGCCTATAATCCCAGCACTTTGGGAGGCTGAGACGGGCGGATCACGAGGTCAGGAGATCGAGACCATCCTGGCTAACATGGTGAAACCCTGTCTCTACTAAAAAATACAAAAAACTAGCCGGGCGAGGTGGCGGGCCCCTGTAGTCCCAGCTACTCAGGAGGCTGAGGCAGGAGAATGGCGTGAACCCGGGAGGCAGAGCTTGCAGTGAGCTGAGATCCGGCCACTGCACTGCAGCCCGGGCAACAGAGTGAGACTCCATCTCAAAAAAAAAAAACACAAAAAACAACTATTGTTTTAATTTGAAATTGCTACTGTCATATGATGTGGAGCATCTTTCCTTATTCTTTTTTGCTATGTGTATATTTTCTTTGGTGAGGTGTCTGCTCAGATTGTTTGCCCGTTCTTTAATTGAGTTGTTTTCTATTGTCGAGTTTTAACAGTTCTTTGTGTATTCTGAATGTAAGTCCTTTATCAGATATGTTCCCTGCAAATATGTTCTCCCAGTCTGCAGCTTGTATTGTCATTCTCTTGACAATTCTTTTGCAGAGCAGAAAGTTTTAATTTTAATGACACAGAACTTATCAATTGCTTCTTTCAAGGATTGTTCTTTTGGTGTTGTATCTAACAAGTCATCACCAAACTTAAAGTCATCTAGATTTTCTCCTGTATTATCTTCTAGAAATTTTATACTCACTTTTCATTTAGGTCTATGATAAACTTTGAGTTAATTTTCGTGAATGCCGTAAGGCAGCTTCTAAGGGGGACATACACTAACTTCCTTGAGAGTGGGCAGTGACTGTGAAACTCTTAACTGGGTCTTACAATGGACCCCAGATCCATCAGGAGAGCCCCACCTTCAGAAACACATAGTGGAATGTGTTTCATGCATACACGGAGAAGAATATGCAGTCATATGCTCACATGCACACCTGCACATGATCACACACATGCATATGGTACGTCTTCATCCAGAGTTCTCTCGGCATTCTCTGAAAGTGGTTCTCTCCTTCAACTTCTTCATTAAGAGATACAATGACAGAAAGTCATTAAAATTAAAAACTTCTGCTGTGCAAAAGAATTGTCAATGGACTGACTCTATGTCCATTCATGTCTCATTGTGTCCCTGTACTGACTCTGAGTGGGCCACAGTGGCCTTACCTGGTAGTGAGCTCAGACTGCACCCTGGTATTCAAAGCATGCTGAGTAGGTGAGAGTGTGGGCAAGTGTGCAGTGAAGGTAGGACAGCCGCCCTTCAGGTCTCTGGAAAAACCCTCAGGACAGGGATGTTCAGGACGTCTGATGCTATACTAAGCTGTTTTACATAAGGTAGGGTGCTTTTTAAGAATCTTTCTAGAGGGCTATGGGCACAGATCTGTGTTCAAAGATTTTCTGGGTGCATATGTTTTGTGAGACATCAGATAGAGACTACTTTTTGAGTCTCAGCTTTGTCACGTGTAAAATGGGCATGAGTGCTGTTCCCCTTTGCAGAGGTTTGCGGCAATTAAGTGAGGTGAGCGTGCAACGCTTTTTGAACAAAGCTGACATGGAGGTGCGGCAATTAAGTGAGGTGAGCGTGCAACGCTTTGTGAACAAAGCTGACATGGAGGTACTTGTTCAGGAAATAAGAGCTGCTATTATTACTACTCTCCATAGCATACTGTAAGGTTTCCCGTCGTCTCATCCCAGCTCTGAAGGACATCATCAAGGTCAACTGAGCCCCTTCTGTTTCTTCTCTTCCCTCTAACCACCTAGTCTTTTAGTCCCGCCTCCCCGGCGGAGCCCTCATCTCACCACCAGACCTGCCCCAGCACAGCCCTCCCTCAGCGGGGCAGGAAGCTCATGGTGTAGTTTCAGGGATCAAGGGCAAAGCCTGCTTGGGGACACGCCGATGTCCTGCATGACACTGGGGACTTGAAGCGAGGCTCCTGCATGATGGTGGTGAGGAAGAGAAAGAGCTCCATTCTGGCCAGGCCTTCTCCCAAACAGTTCCGCTTTCCTGAGGAGGAGAGGCGGGAGGGGTGGAGGTGAAGCCCACTCTCAGTGCAGCCTCGCCCCACTACCGACCTCCAGCTGCAGCTCTCCCAGGGAGGAGGGATGGAATATTATGGCCTGAGAGACTTTCAGAGAAGCCTCAGTTTCTTTCTATAAGAGATATAACAATGGTGAACCAATATTGATATATTATTACTAACCAAAGTCCAGAGTTTACATTAGGGTTTGCTCTGTGTTGTACAGTTCTATGGGTTTTGAAAAAGGCATAATGTCACGCATTCATCAGAGATGGATGATCCATGCCAGGTGTAGCAATGGGAGGTTGAGATGACCCTACCTGCCAGACACACTTGCAAATACTCATTCTTTATTAACATTGCAGCAGCATCTCTTTTCAGGGATCTGAAGAATCTGCTGTGTGACAGACAGAATAAATCTGTGGGGAAGATGTTTCCCTTTCGCGCTTTTGCCTGCGGCGCGGGAAGTATTGGGTGGTTGGTGGTTAAGGTAGTATCAGTTGGTGGCTTAGGGGTAGATTCTAACAGGAACTTCCAAGCTGGAGAAATACCAGACTACACCTCAGAGAGGGGAGCTGGGTGAGGGAGGCTCCTGCTGGTGTGAGCAGTGGCCTGAGGCAGCAGTAGTTAGTCTCTTTACCACGATGGGAAAAAGGCACAAAGCATCACTGCTGTAAGCCTTACATCTCATCCAGGAGGGTGCTGGGGATTGAAGTCCTGGGGGTTGGAGGAGAAAGAACTTTGGGTCTTTTCAGCACGGAGCCCAGCATGAGAACGCCAGTGCCACCCTGGGAGGGAGGAGGAAGGTGTGTGTGATGACCGGGTTAGGGACTGGTGAAGCAGAAAGGGGCTGGAGAGGGAACCAGGGTGCCCCAGGTAAGGAGAGAGCATGGAGGGTTGGGGTCCTCTGAAGGGAGGAGTTTTTGGGGAGACAGGGTTCATGTCTCTGAAACGGAGGGATTTGGGGAGACATGGTCCATGTGCTACTCAGGCAAGGGAGTGCCTGAGACCCTGAGGACTGTGTCCCCTAAGGCAAGCCTAATGGAAGGGCCCTATTTCTTAAGACAGGAGTTTGGGAACATGGGGTTGATTCTCCTGACACAAAGTCTGGGGAGATGCAGGACTCAGGAGTCTCTAAGTGGGAGAGGTGGAGATGGACGTCATGGGGTGGGGTAGAGGGAGAGTCATCACTGGCTGCCACAGGCCCTAGTGAGGGTGGGACGAGACCGAAACTTTCTCCATCCAGGAGGTGGGTTCTTTGAGGGACACAGAAGAACAGAGAGAGGCTGGAAGTCCCTGTAGTCTGGGGGGGTGGGGAGGATAGCACCTTAGGGAGGAAGAAATCCCGAAACTTGGTGTCCCTGATGACCCTGTGGGCCAAACTCATGGGGATCACGTTTCCAAATCTTTGGATCTCGTGGATCACTGCCTCCATGTAGGGCATCTTGACCCGGTCCTCAAACTTGGGCTGCCGGTTCTTGCCAATCACTCTGTCAATCTCCTCATGGACCTTGGCTGGGGGAAGAGGGGGAATGTGTTTGGGTAGCTAGGGGTCTCAGGGCAGGGATGATAGTCTGAATAGGTAAAACGGGGTGGGTGACATGGCTCCGTGTATGACACAGAGGTAGATCATTCATAGCGGACATCAGTCATTCGCATTGTTGGAGCAGGATCCTGTTTACCAGGTCATGCCAGAATCACAGTGGAGGCACCAGGAGGAACTTAGCGGATGATCCAGAGGAGCGGGTAATGGGGCACTCAGTGGGCTTGGGACAGGAGTGACTGACCAATCACTGCAGACATTTTCAGTATTTTAATAGCCAGTGAGACTCAGCTGATGCCTATCAGCTGAATATTGCCCTGTCTCTGGACAGCAAGACACGTCTCAGGGTCCTGGGATCTGGGACAGGTGGGGACACTGCAGCAGGCTCAGGGAGTTTTGAGGGTCTGGGATCCTCCACTTCCCTCCCCCTCCAGCCTTACCCTCCACCTCTGGATGTTTCATGAGCAGCAGGAAGCCGTAGCGCAGGGTGGTGCTGACGGTCTCGGTGCCCGCAAAGAAAAGATTCAGCGAGGTCATCACCAGGTTCTTCAAGTGGAACTCCGTGTTGGGGTTCTTCTCCTCCTGCAGGGAGAGGGGGCTTTAGACCAAGCTCACTTCCCATGCTCTTGAGACCCTTCTAGGGCTTTTTTCTTGGATCTTCCTCTCTTTGGTCCAGACCAAAGGTGGAAAGAGGGACCCTAGATCTGCCAGACTCGCTCCAGGTTCCAGCCCTTGTCCTGGCTGCTGACTTTGGCCAAAATGCTCTTCCTTCTCACCTTCTTTACCTCGCTGACCATCTGTCCTTTAATTATCAACTTAGCTGTCATTTTTTTTTTTTTTCTTATACAGACTTGGTCATGCTAAGTTGTGCAGGGTGGACTCGAACTCCTGGGCTCAAGGAATCCTCCAGCCTCAGCCTCCTGAGTACTTGGAACTGCACATGCACATGACCATGCAGGCTCACTTGTTTTTCACAAAAAATTAATTTTTTTTGAGACAGGATCTCATTCTGTCACACAGGCTGGAGTGCAGTGCCATGATCTTGGCTCATTGCAACCTCTGCCCACCCTGGGCTCAAGTTGTCCTCCCACCTCAACCTCCTGAGTAGCTGGGACTACAGGCATGCACCACCATACCCAGTCACTCTTCGTAGTTTTTGTACAGACGGGATTTTGCCATGTTGCCCAGTCTGTTACTTTTTTAATGGTAGGAATATTTAGAAAGAGAAGGATGAGGGGAGACGAAGAGAAAGTAGTACAGAGACGGCAAGATGAAGAGTCAGGAAAAAAGAGTTTTTCGGAGATACAAGCACAGAATTTTAAGCAACAGCATCCTATTTCTTCCCTAAAAAATCTTGAAACTTACTATGGAGGAATCCCCTCCCTTGATCCTTTCTCCCTGAGCTTCAGACTCCCTAAAGCCTTCCCACATGGGAGACTGACGGCCAGATGGAGGTGGGGACCCTGTAATGTAAAGCCAGGTCACCTGTCTACAGAGGTGTGTCTGATAACCAGGGCATGAACGGTTACAGAGCATGGTGGGTAAAAGCACCAGCTTTAGGCTCAGAGACACCAGCCTTTGAGCTTGGGGGACCAAGGCTTCCTCGCTTTGTGACCTCAGTTAAGATACTTAAACTCTCTGGGCCTCAGTTTCCTCATTTGCACAATTGGGGCCATAATTGAACTTCCTTCAAGAGCTGTTGTGAGTGTTCAGTGGGGGACTATCTTAAAGCACTTAACGCAGTGCCTGGCACATGGTAGTGCTGTAGAAGTGCTTGCTATTCTAATTCACGTGCGCAAGTCCTGCCTGTGGGTGAGGGCTCAGTGGTTGGAACAACTGTGGTTGATATAGTTGGGATTGTGAGGATTTTTTTTTTTTTCCTGAGAGTCTTGCTCTGTCACTCAGGCTGGAGTGGAGTGGCATGATCTCGGCTCACTGCAACCTCTGCCTCCCGCATTCAAGCCATCCTCCTGTCTCAGCCTCCTGAGTAGCTGGGATTACACGCGCACCCCACCACGCCTAGCTCATTTTTGTATTTTTAGTAGAGATGGGGTTTCACCGTGTTGGCCAGGCTGGTCTCGATTTCCTGACCTCAGGTGATCCATCTGCCTTGGCCTCCCAAAGTGCAGGGATTACAGGCATGAACCACCGCGTCCGGCCAATTGTGAGGATTATTATGATGAGGGCTAATTTGAATGGGCCTGTGTCGTCTGCTTGCCCCACTCCCAGCCTGATTTCCCTCTGCCTGGCTTTGCACCTCCCCGCACTGGCTGCTGGGGTGTACCTCCTGCATGCGGATGAGAAAGGAGTCGATGAAGTCCCGTGGGGAGTTGGGATCCAGTGTGCGCTGGTTGTGCTCCACCTTCTTGGCTATGAAGTCCTCCAGCCCTTGCAGCTCCTTAAAGGCCTGTTGCTGTGGTCCTGGCAGGTGTTTCATCACCGAAGAGAACATCTCATAGAGCTGGGGTTGCAGAGAGAGGATGGGAGGAAAGGACAGTTGTCAGGGGGCAGGAGCTGATGGGAATGGGACTTGTTTCATAGCAAGGAAGGAACTGAGTTAAAGGCATCTGTCCAGGTGTTTAGGTATTTCAGTGGGGTTGGATGGGAACTTATATCTAAGTTTTCATGTGGGTTAGGTGCCAGGGCCACATTCTACTAGTTTTGGTGAGAAGAACTGAGGCATATATCCAGGTTTCAGGTATGCAAATGAGGCTGGATTGGAGCACATATCTAGGTGTTCACATATTCAAGTGAAGTTGAGTTGGAAGACACCTGACCAGGTGTTTAGTTACTCAGGTGGGGCTGGTATGAGGGGAGTGTCATCTGTCTAGGTATTTAGGCATTCAAGTGGGCTTGGTTGGAGACAACTACCCAGAAAATTTTTGGGTCTGAACTGGGGGCTTTTGTTCAGGTGTTCAGGTACTAAAGCGGGACTGGTGAAGATGTTGAAGTGGAGGGGATACCTGTTCAGGTCTTTACCTAGCCAAGTGGGATGCATTGGGAGCTCCTCTGTAGGGTGTGTGATTGGAAAGGTTGGGGAACACTTATCTGGGTGTCTGGGGAATAATCTGTCTAGATACTTATGTGTTTAGGGTGTTGGTTAGGGCAGCTGTCCATGTTTTCAGGTATTTAAGTGGGTGAAGTAGAAGGTGCTTGGCCAGATATTCCAGTAGGCTAATTTGGGACATTTGTGTAGATGTGAAATGATCATGATGGGCTGGATTTGGCAGCACCAGGTGTTCAGGTATGCAGGAGGGGGGTAGAGGCAGTCACTTGTCCAGGTGTTAAAATATTCAGAAGAATTGGGTAGGGAGCATCTGTTAGAAATTTTGGTAAGTTGGGGATGGGAACACGTGCCCAGGTGAGAGAGCTGAGCTGAGGGCTTGCATCCTGCCGGCAGGCTCTGTTCTGGGGAGCATCTGTTGAGCTATTCGGGTGTCCTTGGAGACTGGGTATTGTGCATCCATCCTGGGTTCTGTTGCAACTGCCCAGTTGTCCAATATTGGGGGCTGATTTTGAGGGGACACTGTCTGGAGGGGGGTGGGAGTTTGGGGCACCTGTCTCCAGGTAGGGGAGCAGTTGGCAGGTTGTGGTAGGGGCGTCACGGGCTGGACTGCAACTGGTTACCTGCCCGGTGGAGGTTGCCGTGAACTGGAAGCTTCCCAGCATCATGCGCAGCAGTGACAGGAACTCTTTGTCTTCATAGTCAAAGCGGTCCCCAAAGACAATGGAGCTGATGACATTAGAGACGGTGCGGCTCAGGAAGAAGGTGGGATCGATATTGGCGCCTGCGGGTGTGGCCGGAGGAGAGGGTTGGGGAGAAAGTCAACTCAGAGGCCTGGGGAGAGTCAGAATTCCGGGAGGCAGGGCCCTGTTGAGCCAAATTCCCAGCGCCAGACTCCAGGGCTGGAAGTGCGGGGGCCTTTCCCCACCTAGTCCCCATCCCCAGGCAGAACGCGCACGCGCGGGTCCCTAGCCCTGGGCGTTTTCCTGCTCCTGCCCCCGCACTCGGGGTCCCCTGCTTACCGCGCGTGCCCCGGAGGGCCTCGATGAGGAAGCCCGCCTCCTCCTGGATGCGCTCCTCGATGCCGCGCTTGCCCACCCCGAAGTCCCGCAGGGTGGCGATGGAGAAGCGCCGGAGCTGCTTGGCGCGCTCCCCGTTGCTGAACGCCACGCCTGAGGAGGTGAAAGTAGGGGTGGAGAGAAGTCAGAGGGCGGCAGGAGCGGACCAGCTCCAAGGGGCTCCCCAAGGATGGAGCAGAGAGGGAGTGGGGTGGGAGAGAGATGGATTCAGCGCGAGTATCAAGAGAGCTGCAAACTCAGTCAGAGACACGAGAGAGAGAGAGAGAGAGAGAGAGAGAGAGAGAGAGAGAGATCAGATAGAAAAAATAAGAGAATCAGAAGAGAAGCAGAAAGGCTAGACAGGCAGATGTACAGAGAAACAGAGGAATACAGGGACACTCCATGGAGGAAGGGAAGGAAGGGGGGAGAGAAAGAGAAAGAGAGATGGAGGAAGAGGATGGAGGGAGGGGAAGTGAGATATGGGGAGATCTGGGAGGAGGAAATAAAAATGGTGAAAGATTCTTAAGCTGAGCTGGAGAAGAGAGAAAAATACGGAGACAGAAACAGAGAGGGTCTGGAAGGAAGAGAGACTGTTACCAGGAGGTGGAGGCTGGAGATGTGGAAGTCGGAATACCATGAAATCCTAAGCCAGAGGAAGAAGTGGGAGAGGGAAGCGGAGAGAGGAGAAACACCGAGAAGCACAGAAGCTGAGAGTGACAAAAGGACAAATGAAGACAGAGGACCAGGGTTGGAAAACAGAAACCCGGGATGTCCTCAGAGATGGAGAGAGGGGAAAGAGGAGACTCCAGTGAGGCAGAACGAGGAGAGAGAACAAGGGGTAGAGAGAGGCAGGGAGGAATCAGGACAGGGACGCTGGAGACAGGTGAGGGACACACAGGGAGAGGCCACAATGAAGGGAGATGGGGAGAGAGACCAGACAGGGGGCTCTGCCATAGCCTCCAGTGGACAGGAGAGTCAGGGAGAAGCCCGGGGACACTGAGACCATCCCGTCCCCCTGGCCACCTTCCCCCTCTTGGGCACCGCCTCACCATAGCCTTTGAAGAGCCAGTCGAAGGTGGCCTGCTCGCCTCGCCCGCTGAACTCCTCAGCATGGTCCACCAGAGCCTCCCTGACGGCATCATGTCCGCACAGCACCACCACCCGCCGGGGCCCCAGGTGAATGGTGAACACGGGGCCATAGCGCTCACTGATCTGATGGAGGCGGGTGGGAGAGGTTAGAGGGAGCAGCCGCTACTCCGAATGGACCCAGCACTGAGATTTCATGTACTGGGATGTTTCGCCCATTCAGGTTCTCACAGTCAGGGAGCTGGACATTCCAAGATCCTGTCTTTCCTGGCTAGGACCCTGATGATGAATCTCCAAAACTCCCTTTCCTGAGCCTCTGGTCCACACTGGTCAATCCCCGCCACAAAGCCCCAGCCAGCTGGGCAGCCCCCACCCTGTGCCACCCATCTCCCTGCCTTGGGACACCTTCATGATGGAGTTGTACATCTGCTCTGTGTTCAGCTGCAGGTAGTTTCCAATGAAGGGCAATGGGGTGGGTCCCGGAGGCAGCTTTCCCTTGCTGTTCCTCTGCTGCCAGACAGACATCAAGACCATCACAGTCAGGCAGGCCAGCAAGGCCACCAGGAGCAGCCCTGAGGCCAGCATGGTGGCAGTGGGATGATAGATGGTGATGGCTGGGGTGGTTTGCCTTTATACTGCCTGGAAAACAGGGGCGGAGTTCTGTTGATTATATAACCACCTCATTTTACCTCCCAACTACACCCCCAATCTACACCTGAATCCCGCCTAGCTTGGGACACAGCCAGCAAGGGAGGAGGAGGGGACCCCAGGGCAGTTGAACAGAGAGGGGGCCTCCAGACTAAATCTGTGGTACTTCGGGAAGGGTGCCCTAGGGCTGTGGATTAAGGAGGGGGCATCAGATAAACTGTAGAACGGAGGAGTTTGGAATATTTGCACAGGGGAGCACCTGGACTTTGGATTTGGGGTCTGAGACTGAGAATGTACCTCAAAGTTGTGGATTTGGAGGTTCCAGGGGAGAAGAATCCAAAGGTCTGGGTTTTATTACGGTGAGACAGAAGTGTGGCTGTGCATTTGGGGGTCTTCTGTTGTGAAGGATGCAGGGTTAACAGTCTCAGGAGGGGGGATTCCAGGCATATGGACTTGAGAGTCTTGGGGCTAGGAAGACCTAGGGCTGTGGGTGTGGAGTTTCTGGGAGGAGGAGTGTGTAGCAAGCCCAGCAGCTCCTCCCAGAGAGCCCAGCAGCCCAGCACTGGGCCCAGGTGCTGACTTGATTTTGCTGTGGCCCAGAGCTGTCTCTTGATGCCCAGAATCCTCTTTGGAACCTCAGAGTGAGGCCAGGATGGGTGCCATAGAACCTCCACTGCCCATCTCTGGTTGGGAAAGGGGTGGAAGACCGGATCCGTATTTCAGGGGAACTTTCCCCACACCTGGAGGAGAGCGCCTCGAGTTATCAGTTGGCAGAGGGATTGGCCAGGTGTGGAGAAATAGTAATAACCCCCAAATGGTGGAAACATCTCATGTCCCAAGGGTTGGAATTTACAAAGACCTCCTCTGGCTTCCAACAAGATCCTTAGAAAACCCACTAGATTGATTGTATCATCCCTATTAATATTATTATTGTTATTTATGTTTCTCATTTTATATAAGGGTCTACGGAGGACAGCTGTAGACCATTAGACAGGGGACATGCGTGAGTGGCATGAACTCATCCTCTCTCCCTGCTCACCGATGCCATTATGATTTGGTTTTCCCATGAGTGGAAGGGTATTTAGGAAAGAGAGGATCATATTTGGCGGGGGTGAGTTAAGTCTCGCTAGGGTGATTCCTGCTTTGTCAGGGCTGAGTACTATTGCATGAAGCCCGGAGACTTGGCACAGAAGGGTCCAGGGTAAACTCAGTGTAATGGGCACAGAGACAGAGCCTGGGTGCGTTGGGAGTGGAGAAGGACCCTGGTAGCACCACCTTTCCTCCAGGAAATTCTTCCTTAATAAACGGGACAGTTACCCTTTGGTGAAACACGGTCGTATATGGGAAGAGATTAAGTCTAGGTGTATATGAATCTGGTCAGATCTTTGTAAGCAATGAAGTTGGTTCATGATCATCCTCATTTTGAGATGAGCAGATCTAGACTCCATAAATCCCTCTTGGTGAGGTCACACACTGGGGAGTAAGTGAAGGGAGCTGGGATGTAGACTCTCTCCTCATCCACCACCTGCAGTGACTAGCTCAGTCACCCTGGGAGTCAGAGTCAGTGGGCCAGGCTTAGCAGGAGGTGAGTACCGGGTGCAGTATAAACGGTGGACACAGGGATGGCCACTGGCAGGTTCTGATATCAGCCTCAGGGTACACGACCAGGGAAGGGAGGCATCGTGCTGGCTTTGGGACTGCCCCCAGGTGTATCACGAGGATGGGAAAGAGTTGGCACTAGACTTGACAGCAGAAGAATATTAAAACCCATGTTGGTTCAGACGGCTCTGTGTGTTGTCTCAAGGTGTCATTGAGGGCATATAGATACCCTACTTCCTAGAAGAGGCATAAGAGTGGCACCATATAGGATCTGAATTGGTTCCATTGGGCTCTGGCAGTAGGCATGAAGGAGTGCTTTGAGATTGGTCTATGTGGGCCTGAGATGAGCCTCAGCCAGACCTGAGAGGGCCCCCAGATGGCCGGGTTGGCTCTGATTTGGAGATTCCAGGAGTTGCACCTGTCCCTCAGGAGTCACCAACTTTGGACCCAATGGGGAGGTGGGTGGGGTTGGCACCCCAAGGACTGACATCTTGTTCAAGTGTTCTAGGATGCTGAGCTCTGAGACCTGTGGAGGGAGCAAAGTTCAGAGAGAACAAAGCGGAGAGATAGAAGTTGTTTTGTTGATTTGGAGGGAAGAGGTGGGAAGGAGGATTAGCACCAGCTGGGCAGACATCAATCCCTCTAATCCTGGTCACCCAGCACGCTTGGGCCTGGCCCCTCCCTTTTTCTTATTTCTTTAAAAGGTGGGAGATGAAATCCTGGGGGTTGGTTCTACTGGTAGAGGTTGGCACAGGGAAAGGGCACTAGGTGGTGGTCAGCAGGCTGCCGTGACCTGGCAGGAGGTGAGAGGGTGGGCCAGGAGGAACTCAGTATTTGTGCACATAGAGGTCAATGGAGTGTTGGACTTGGTGATTACCTGGGCGTGGGTGGAGAGATGGTGTCACAGAGGGGAAATCATGTGGGAGGGACTTGTCCCAGTGGGCAGTGTCTTGGGTACAGGCTTTCAGAGTGAGTTAGTGTTGAACCCAGGAAGATCCCTTTTCTTTGCTGGGCCTCAGTTTCCCTTTCTGGATGGATGGAACAATGATTAAGGTCTGGATTGGAATCCTAACCTTATCCCTTCTTTGTTGTGTGGCTTTGAACAGTTGACTTTATCTCTCTGAGCCTTATGGAGCCAAGAACAGCTCCTACCTCTTTGGCTATTTAGGGGAGAAGTGTATGTGTTAATGCAGATGAGGTACATGGCAGTAAGTGTTCAACGAATAGTAGTTGTTCTCTTTAATCTGTAGGATGAAATGGATGGATGAGATGTTCCCTAAGCACCTTCCCTGCTTTTACATTCTCTAGTCTAAAGCTCCCAAATCTTTTCCTTTGGGAAGGAGGAAAGGGACAGAGTCTTTGGGAACCTCTTTCCCCATCCCTTCCTCAGCACAGCCAAGATTTACCCCATGGAGCTGTGAATAGGAAATTAATCCTTCATGGCCTCCTGGAGCGTGGTGCTGAGTTCGGCAGTGTCTGCAGAAGGACAGGCCAGCATTAGACTCTCAGGTTATTCTCGTTGGCCCTGGAGCCCTGCACAGGACTTTGCCCACCTGTCTGTCTACACTTGTCTTGGATCCCGTCTTTCTTTCTTTCTCTTTCTCCTTCCCTGCAAGTCAGTGTTCCCCTCAATCACCCTGTGTGCTCCTGCATCTTTGCCATTTTGTCCAATGGGTTCTCCTGGATGCCTCTGCCATGTTTATCGTCATTTATACAACTGTCTGTGTGTCATTCTGGGTGCAGGCTTGTAGTGTCTATGTGCATGTATGTTTCAGTATGTCATGTTGATACATGAATTTATGTGTGCGCCAGGCTTTGTGGGGTGTATGTTTGTGCTTGATAATGGGTATCCATTCCAACTTATGTCTACACATGCACATGTGTGTGTGTGCCTGACAGGGCGTGCCACTGTTTCTCAATGCTTGCCAGTCTTTTTGTCTGTCTCTGCATACAGCATGTGTGCACACATGATTTAGGGGTGTCTACGTTGTGCATTTCTGTGTGAAACAAGATGTATACTGTATAGTCATATTTGTGTGTATGCATTCACAACTGAGTGACTACATATAAGCATGTAGATGTTTTCATGTGTGCATTCTGGTGTCTGTATGCAGGCTTGTGGGCCATGTTGCATACATGTGAACAGCTGATATTTTCCTGTGCTCATCTGTGTTTGGATTAAAGCAGTCCTAG
>NC_044995.1:15471800-15506966 GCF_008728515.1 Papio anubis | reverse complement strand
TGCCACGATCCCACGAAACTACACCATGAGCTTCCTGCCCCGCTGAGGGAGGGCTGTGCTGGTGCACAGCTGGTGGGCGGGGCCCGGGAAAGGGCGGGGGCAGGGGCAGGGCTAAGAATGGGGTCAGGATGGGGGAAAGGAAGGGGCGACGTGGTTAGAGGGAAGAGAAGAAACAGAAGGGGCTCAGTTGACCTTGATGATGTCCTTCAGAGCTGGGATGAGAGGAAGGGAAACCTTACAGTATGCTATGGAGACTAGTAATAATAGCAGCTCTTATTTCCTGAACAAGTACCTCCATGTCAGCTTTGTTCAAAAAGCGTTGCACGCTCACCTCACTTAATTGCCACAATCCTCTGCGAAGGGGAACAGCATTCATGCCCATTTTACACGTGACGAAACTGAGGCTCAGAAAGTTGTCTCTATCTCATGTCTCACAAAACGTAAGTGCCCAGAAAATCTTTGAACACAGATCTGTGCCCATAGCCCTCTGTACAGATTCTTAAAAAGCACCCCTTCCTCACGTAAAACAGCTTAGTGTAGCATCACATGGCCTGAACATCCCTGTCCTGGGGGTTTTTCTGGAGACCTAGTGGGCGGCTGTCCTACCTTCACTGCACACTTGCCCACACTCTCACCTACTCAGCGCGCTTTGAGTACCAAGGTGCAGTCTGAGCTCACTACCAGGTAAGGCCACTGTCGCCCATCCAGAGTCAGTCCAGGGACACAACGAGACATGAATGGACATACAGAGTCAGTCCATTGACAATTATTTTGCAGAGTAGAAGTTTTTATTTTAGTGACATTCTGTCATTGTACCTCTTAAAGAAGTTGAAGTTGAAGGAGAGAACCACTTTCAGAGAATGCCTGGACAACTCTGGATCAGGACATACCATATGCATGTGTGTGATCATGTGCAGGCATGCATGTGAGCATATGACTGCATATTCTTCTCTGTGTATCCATGAAACACATTCCACTATGGGTTTCTGAAGGTGGGGCTCTCCGGATGGATCTGGGGTCTGTTGTAAGACCCAGCTAAGAGTTTCACAATCACCTGCCCACTCTCAAAGAAGTTAGCTTATGTCCCCCTTAGAAGCTTCCTTACAGCGTTCGTGAAAATTAACTCCAAGTTTATTGTAGACCTAAATGAAAAATGAATATCTATAAAACTTCTAGAAGATAACACAGGAGAAAATCTAGATGACCTTAAGTTTGGTGATGACTTATTAGATATGACACCAAAAGAACAATTCTTGAAAGAAGCTATTGATAAGTTGATAAGTTCTGTCATTAAAATTAAAAATTTCTGCTCTGCAAAAGAATTGTCAAGAGAATGACAATACAAGCTACAGACTGGGAACATATTTGCAGGGAACATACCTGATAAAGGACTTACATTAAAAATACACAAAAGACTGTTAAAACTCAACAATAGGAAACAACCCAATTAAAGAATAGGCAAACAATCTGAGCAGACACCTTGCCAAAGAAAATATACACATAGCAAATAAGCATAAGGAAACATGCTCCACATCATATGTCAGTAGCAATTTCAAATTAAAATATTAATGATGTACCACTACCCACCTATTAGAATGGCTAAAATCCAAAACTGACAACACCAAATGCTGACAAGGAGGTGGCTCAACAAGAACTGTCATTCATTGATGGTGGGAATGCAAAATGGTGCAGCTACTTTGGAAGACAGACTGGCGGATTCTTGCAAAGCTAAACATATTCTTACCATGTAATACAGCAATCATTCTCTTCTGTATTAAGCCAAATGAGTTGAAAACGTATAGCCACACAAAAATTTCTGCACAGATATTTATAACAGCTTTATTCATAGTTGCTGAATCTTGTAAGCAACCAAGATGTTCTTCAATAAGTGAATGGATAAATGAACTATAGTATGTTCATACAATGAAATATGGCCAGGTGTAATGGTTCATGCCTGTAATTACAGCACTATGGGAGGCCAAGGCAGGTGGATCAGTTGAGGTCAGGAATTCGAGACCAGTCTGGGAAACATAGCAAAACCCCATCTCTACTAAAAATACAAAAATTAACCGGGCATGGTGGCATATGCCTGCAGTGCCAGCTACTTGGGAGGCTGAGGTGGGAGAATTGCTTGAACCTGTGAGATGGAGGTTGCAGTGAGCTGAGATGGAGCCACTGCACTCCAGCCTGGGTGACACAGTGAGACTTTATCTCAAAAAAAAAAAAAAAAAAAAAAAAGAAACAAAATATTATTTGGTAATAAAAAGAAATCAGGCCACAGAAAGACATGGAAGACCTGAAATGTATATAGCTAAGTAAAAGAAGCCAGTCTGAAAAGGCCGCATACTATATGATTCCAACTATATGACATTCTGGAAAAATGAAACTGTGAAGACAGTACAAAGACAGTAGTTGCCAGGAGTTTAGGGAGGAGGAAGGATGAATAGGTGCAGTTTTAGGGCAGAGAAACTATTCTGTATGATACTGAAATGTTGCATGACATTATGCCTTTTTCAAAACCCCTAGAACTGTACAACAGAAAAAAAAAAAAAAAACCACTAATGTGAACTACAGACTTTGTTTCATAATAATATATCAATATTGGTTAATCATTGTAACAAAGGTATCATACTTATACAAGATGTAAGGGGGAAAAGGAAGTGTATAGGAACTTTCGTCCATTCCAAGATGGTCGAATAGGAACAGCTTTGGTCTGCAGCTCCCAGCGTGATCAATGCAGAAGACGAGTGATTTCTACATTTCCAACTGTGGTACCTGGTTCATCTCATTGGGACTGGTTGGACAGTGGGTGCAGCCCATGGAGGGTGAGCTGAAACAGGGCAGGGTATTGCCTCACCCAGGAAGCACAAGGGGTTGGGGGATTTCCGTTTCCTAGCCAAAGGAAGCCATGACAGTGTGTACCTGGAAAATTAGGACACTCCCACCCAAATACTGCACTTTTCCAATGGTCTTAACAAACAGTACACCAGGAAATTATATCCCACGACTAGCTCGGCAGGTCCAACACCCACAGAGCCTTGCTCACTGCTAGTGCAGCAGTCTGAGATGGAACTGTGAGGCAGCAGCCTGGCTGGGGGAGGGGTGTCTGCCATTGCTGAGGCATGAGTAGGTAAAAAGCATACAGGGAAGCTTGAACTGGGTGGAGCCCTCTGCAGCTCAGCAAGGCCTGTTGCCTCTGTACATTCCACTTCTTGGGGCAGGACATAGCTAAACAAAAGGCAGCAGAAACTTCTGCAAACTTAAACGTCCCTGTCTGACAGCTCTGAAGAGAGCAATGGTGCTCCCAGCACAGTGTTTGAGCTCTGAGAACGGACAGACTGCCTCCTCAAGTGGGTCCCTGAACTCTATGTAGCCTAACTGGGAGACACCTCCCAGGAGGGACCAACTGACACCTCATACAGGTGGGTGCTCCTCTGGGACGAAGCTTCCAGAGGAAGGATCAGGCAGCAATATTTGCTGTTCTGCAGCTTCCACTGGTGATACACAGGAAAACAGGGTCTGGAGTGGACCTCCAGAAAACTCCAAGAGACTTGAAGCTGAGGGAATGGATTGTTAGAAGTAAAACTAATGAACAGAAAGGAATAGCATCAACATCAACAAAAAGGACATCCACACCAAAACCCCATCTGTACGCCACCAACATCAAAGACCAAAGGTAGATAAAAATACAAAGATGGGGAGAAACCAGAGTGGAAAATCTGAAAATTCTAAAAACCAGAACGCCTCTTCTCCTCCAAAAGATCACAGCTCCTCACCAGCAATGGAACAAAGCTGGACAGAAAATGACTTTGATGAGCTGCCAGAAGTAGGCTTCAGAAGGTCAGTAATAACAAACTTCTTTGAGATAAAGGAGGATGTTCGAACCAATCACAAGGAAGCTAAAACCCTTGAAAAAAGATTAGACAAATGGCTGACTAGAATAACCAGTGTAGAGAAGACCTTAAATGACCTGATGGAGCTGAAAACCATGGCACAAGAACTACGTGACACATGCACAAGCTTAAGTAGCCAATTCAACCAAGTGGAAGAAAGGGTCTCAGTGACTGAAGAGCAAATTAATGAAATAAAGTGAGAAAACAAGGTTAGAGAAAAAAGAGTAAAAACAAATGAACAAAGCCTCCAAGAAATATGGCACTATGTGAAAAGACTAAATCTACATTTGATTGGTGTACCTGAAAGTGACGGGGAGAATGGAACCAAGTTGAAAAACACTCTTCAGGATATTCCAGGAGAACTTCCCCAGTCTGACAAGGCAGGCCAACATTCAAATTTGGGAAATACAGAGAACACCACAAAGATACTCCTTGAGAAGAGCAACTCCAAGACACATAATTGTCAGATTCACCAAGATTGAAATGAAAGAAAAAATGTTAATGGCAGCCAGAGAGAACAGCTGTGTTACCCACAAAAGGAAGCCCATCAGACTAACAGTGGATCTCTCGACAGAAACTCTACAAGCCAGAAGAGAGTGGGGGCCAATATTCAACATTCTTAAAGAAAGAATTTTCAACCCAGAATTTAATATCCAGCCAAACTAAGTTTCATAAGTGAAGGAGAAATAAAAACATTTACAGACAAGCAAATGCTGAGAGATTTTGTCACCACCAGGCCTGCCTTACAAGAGCTCCTGAAGGAAGCACTAAACATGGAAAGGAACAGCCTGTACCAGTCACTGCAAAAACATGCCAAATTGTAAAGACCATCAATGCTAGGAAGAAACTGCATCAACTAATGGGCAAAATAACCAGCTAACATCGTAATGACAGGATCAAATTCACACATAAAAATATCAACCTTAAATGTAAATGGGCTAAATGCCTCAATTAAAAGACACAGACTGGCAAATTGGATAAAGAGTCAAGACCCTTGGTCGGGCGCGGTGGCTCAAGCCTGTAATCCCAGCACTTTGGGAGGCCGAGACGGGCGGATCACGAGGTCAGGAGATCGAGACCATCCTGGCTAACACGGTGAAACCCCGTCTCTACTAAGAAATACAAAAAACTAGCCGGGCGAGGTGGCGGGCGCCTGTAGTCCCAGCTACACGGGAGGCTGAGGCCGGAGAATGGCGTGAACCCGGGAGGCGGAGCTTGCAGTGAGCTGAGATCCGGCCACTGCACTCCAGCCTGGGCTACAGAGCGAGAATCCGTCTCAAAAAAAAAAAAAAAAGAGTCAAGACCCATTAGTGTGCCATATACAAGAGACCCGTCTCACCTGCAGAGACACACATAGGCTCAAAATAAAGGGATGGAGGAAGATCTACCAAGCAAATGGAAGGCAAAAAGAAGCAGGGGTTGCAATCCTAGTCTCTCATAAGACAGACTTTAAACCAACAAAGATGAGAAGAGACCAAGAAGGCCATTACATAGTAGTAAAGAGATCAATTCAACAAAAAGAGCTAACTATCCTAAATATATATGCACTCAATACTGGAGCACCCAAATTCATAAAGCAAGTCCTTAGAGACCTACAAAGAGACTTAGACTCCCACACAATAATAATGGGAGACTTTAACACCCCACTGTCACTATTAGATCGAGACCGAAGGTTAACAAGGATATCCAGGAATTGAACTCAGCTCTGCACCAAGCGGACCTAATAGACATCTACTGAACTCTCCATCCAAAATCAAAAGAATATACATTCTTCTCAGCACCACACCATAATTATTCCAAAATTGACCACACAGGTGGAAGTAAAGCACTCCTCAGCAAATGTAAAAGAACAGAAATCACAACAAACTGTCTCTCAGATCACAGTGGAATCAAATTAGAATTCAGGATTAAGAAACTCACTCAAAACTGCACAACTACATGGAAACTGAACAACCTGCTCCTGAATGACTACTGGGTACATAACAAAATGAAGGCAGAAATAAAGATGCTCTTTGAAACCAATGAGAACAAAGACAAGATGTTCCACAATCTCTGTGACACATTTAAAGCAGTGTGTAGAGGGAAATTTATAGCACTAAATGCCCACAAGAGAAAGCAGGAAAGATCTAAAATCAACACCATAACATCACAATAGAAAGAACTAGAGAAGCAAGAGAAAACACATTCAAAAGTTAGCAGAAGGCAAGAAATAACTAACATCAGAGTAGAACTGAAGGAGATAGAGACACAAAAAACCCTTCAAAAAAATCAATCCAGGAGCTGCTTTTTGAAAAGATCAACAAAATAGATAGACTGCTAGCAAGACTAATAGAGAAGAAAAGAGGGAAGAATCAAATAGACTCAATAAAAAATGTTAAAGGGGATATCACAACCAATTCCACAGAAATACAAACTACCATCAGATAAAACTATAAACACCTCTGTGCAAATAAACTAGAAAATCTGGAAGAAATGGATAAATTCCTGGACACATACACCCTCTTAAGACTAAACCAGAAAGAAATTGAATCTCTGAATAGACCAATAACAGGCTCTGAAATTCAGGCAATAATTAATAGCCTACCAACCAAAAAATGTCTAGGACCAGAGGTATTCACAGCTGAATTCTAACAGAGGTACAAAGACGAGATGGTATCATTCCTTCTGAAACTATTCCAATCAATAGAAAAAGAGGGAATCCTCCCTAACTCATTTTATGAGGCCACCATCATCCTGATACCAAAGCCTGGCAGAGACACAACCAAAAAAGAGAATTTTAGACCAGTATCCCTGATGAACATCGATGTGAAAATCCTCAATAAAATACTGGCAAACTGAATCCAGCAGCACATGAAAAAGCTTATCCACCACGATCAAGTTGGCTTCACACCTGGAATGCAAGGCTGGTTCTACATATGCAAATCAATAAACGTAATCCATCACATAAACAGAACCATCAACAAAAACCGCATGATTATCTCAATAGACACAGAAAAGGTCCTCAACAAAATTCAACAGCACTTCATGCTAAAAACCCTCAATAAACTATGTATTGATGGAACGTATCTCAAAATAGTAAGAGCTATGTATGACAAATCCAGTCAGTATCATACCAAATGGGCAAAAACTGGAAGCATTCCCTTTGAAAACTGGCACAAGACAGGGATGTCCTCTCTCACCACTCTATTCAATATAGTGTTGGAAGTTCTGGCCAGGGCAATCAGGTAAGAAAAAGAAATAAAGGGTATTCAGTTAGGAAAAGAGGAAGCCAAATTGTCCCTATTTGCAGATGACATGATTGTATATTTAGAAAACCCCATCATCTCAGCCCAAAATCTCTTTAAGCTGATAAGCAATTTCAGCAAAATCTCAGGATACAAAATCAATGTGCAAAAATCACAAGCATTCCTATATACCAATAACAGACAAACAGAGAGCCAAATCATGAGTGAACTGCCATTCACAATTGCTACAAAGAGAATAAAATACCTAGAAATCCAACTTACAAGGGATGTGAAGAACCTCTTCAAGGAGAACTACAAACCACTGCTCAACGAAATAAAAGAGGACACAAACAAATGGAGGAACATTCCATGCTCATGGATAGGAAGAATCAATCTCATGAAAATGGCCATACTGCCCAAGGTAATTTATAGATTCAATGCCATCCCCATCAAGCTACCAATGACTTTCTTCACAGAATTGGAAAAAACTACTTTAAAGTTCATATAGAACCACAAAAGAGCCCACATTGACAAATCAATCCTAAGCAAAAAGAACAAAGCTGGAGTCATCATGCTACCTATCTTCAAACTATACTACAAGCCTACAGTAACCAAAACAGCATGGTACTGGTACCAAAACAGAGATATAGACCAATGGAATGGAACAGAGTCCTCAGAAATAACACCACACTTCTACAACTATCTGATCTTTGAAAAACCTGACAAAAACAAAAAATTGGGAAAGGATTCCCTATGTA
Source organism: Papio anubis (assembly GCF_008728515.1). NCBI lineage: Eukaryota > Metazoa > Chordata > Mammalia > Primates > Cercopithecidae > Papio > Papio anubis. The sequence goes on along the minus strand of NC_044995.1, from coordinate 15,499,091 downwards.
GTAAATGATTCTGGGAAAACTGGCTAGTGATATGTAGAAAGCTGTAACTGGATCTCCTCGTTTCACCTTATACAAAAATTAATTCAAGATGGATTAAAGACTTAAATGTTATACCTAAAACCATGAAAACCCTAGAAGAAAGCCTAGGTAATACCATTCAGGACATAGGCATGGGCAAGGACTTCATGACTAAAACACCAAAAGCAATGGCAACAAATGCCAAAATACACAAATGGGATCTAATTAAACTAAAGAGCTTCTGCACAGCAAAACAAACTACCATCAGAGTGAACAGGCAAGCTGCAGAATGGGAGAAAAATTTTGCAATATACCCATCTGACAAAGGGCTAATATCTAGAATCTACAAAGAACTCAAACAAATTTTTTTTTTTTTTTTTTTTTTTTTAGGGGGAGTCTCTCTGTCGCCCAGGCTGGAGTGCAGTGGCCGGATCTCAGCTCACTGCAAGCTCCGCCTCCCAGGTTTATGCCATTCTCCTGCCTCAGCCTCCCAAGTAGCTGGGACTACAGGCGCCCGCCACCTCTCCCAGCTAGTGTTTTGTATTTTTTTTAGTAGAGACGGGGTTTCACTGTGTTAGCCAGGATGGTCTCGATCTCCTGACCTCGTGATCCGCCCATCTCGGCCTCCCAAAGTGCTGGGATTACAGGCTTGAGCCACCGCGCCTGGCCAAACTCAAACAAATTTACAAGAAAAAACAAACAACCCCATCAAAAAGTGGGCAAAGCATATGAACAGACACTTCTCAAAAGAAGACATTTATGCAGCCAACAGACACATGAAAAAATGTTCATCTTCACTGGTCATCAGAGGAATGCAAATCAAAACCACAATGAGATACCATCTCACACCAGTTAGAATGATGATCTTCAAAAAGTCAGGAAACAACAAATGCTGAAGAAGATGTGGAGAAATAGGAATGCTTTTACACTGTTAATGGAAGCATAAACTAGTTCAACCATTGTAGAAGACAGTGTGGCGATTCCTCAAGGATCTAGGGCTAGAAATACCATTTGACCCAGTGATCCCATTACTGGGTATATACCCAAAGGATTATAAATCATGCTACTATAAAGACACATGCACACGTATGTTTATTACAGAACTATTCACAATAGCAAAGACTTAGAGCCAACCCAAATGTCAATCAACGATAGACTGGATTAAGAAAATGTGGCACATGTACACCATGGAATACTATGCAGCCATAAAAAAGGATGAGTTCATGTCCTTTGCAGGGACAAGGATGAAGCTGGAAACTATCATTCTGAGAAACCTATCACAAGGACAGAAACCAAACACCACATGTTCTCACTCATAGGTGGGAATTGAACAATAAGAAGACTTGGTCCCAGGGTGGGGAACATCACACACTGTGGCCTGTCATGGGATGGAGGACTGGGGAAGGGATACCATTGGGAGAAATACCTAATGTAAATGAAGGATGGATGGGTGCAGTGGCCCAGCATGACACATGTATACTTATGTAATGACCCTGCATGTTGTACATATGTACCCTAAAACTTAAAGTATAATAATTTTTAAAAAAGGACCTGGAATTAGAGTTACATAGGAAGAGTAAGTTCAAGAGATCTACTCTACAGGCTGGTGACTATAGTTAATGATGATAAAGCGTGTTCTTGGAAAATGCAGAGAGTGAACATTGAGTTCTCACTACAGAAATGATAACTATGTGTGCTAATGCATTGTTAATTGGATAAATTTAACTATTTCACAATATATATACTTTAAAACATCATGTTGCACACAATACAATAAATAATTTTTTTTTTTTTTTTTTTTTGAGACAGGTCTTGCTCTGTTGCCCAGGCTGGAATGCAGTGCTGCCATCGTGGCTCACTGCAGCCTGGATCTCCCAGGCTCAAGTTATCCCCCCACCTCAACCCCCAAGTAGCTGGAACTACAGGTGCATGTTCAGGTTTTTTTGTGCTGTTTTTTTTATTTTTGTGGGTACATAGTAGGTATATATATTTATGGGGTACATGAGGTGTTTTGATACAGGCATGCAATGTGAAATAAGCACTTCATGGAGAATGGGGCATCCATCCCCTCAAGCATTTATCCTTTGAGTTGCAAACAATCCAATTACATTTTAAAAATTATTTTAAAATATACAATTCAGGTATTATTGACTACAGTCGCCCTGTGGTGCTATCAAGTAGCAAGTCTTATTTATTCTTTCTAACCATTTTTTGTACCCATTAACCATCTCGACCTTCCCCCCAGCCCTCCACTCCCCTTTCCAGCCTCTGGTAACCATCCTTCTACTCTGCGTCCATGAATTCAATTGTTTTGATTTTTAGATCCCACAAATAAGTGAGACCATGTAGTGTTTGTCTTTCTGTGCCTGGCTTGTTTCACGTAACATAATGATCTCCTAATTTCTTTTTTTAGTCCATTCAATTCTACATCATCTTCTAATTTTTTTAACTATGTTGTAGACACAGGGTTTTATCATGTTGCCCAGGCTGGTCTCGAACTCCTGAGTTCAAGTGATCCTCCCACCTCTGCCTCTGCCTCCCAAAGTGCTGGGATTACAGAGGTGAGCTACCACGCCCAGCCTTGTTTTTTGTTTTTTGTTTTCTTTTATCTCACCTGGGACAGATGAGATTCATTTTTAAATACTCAAGTTAAAAAGCGGAGATGGAGGTGGAAGAAGAGATGAAACAAGATCGTTTGTGTGTTGAAAACCTCTGGTGATGCTAAGGCCGGGCGCGGTGGCTCAAGCCTGTAATCCCAGCACTTTGGGAGGCCGAGATGGGCGGATCACAAAGTCAGGAGATCGAGACCATCCTGGCTAACAGGGTGAAATCCCATCTCTACTAAAAAATACAAAAAAACTAGCCGGGCGAGGTGGCGGGCGCCTGTAGTCCCAGCTACTCGGGAGGCTGAGGCAGGAGAATGGCATAAACCCGGGTGGCAGAGCTTGCAGTGAGCTGAGATCCGGCCACTGCACTCCAGCCTGGGCGACAGAGCGAGACTCCGTCTCAAGAAAAAAAAAAAAAGAAAAGAAAAAAGAAAACCTCTGGTGATGCATGTGTGGGTATTTGTTATCCTATTTTCTCTTCTTTTTTTGTTTTGTTTTGTTTTTGAGACAGAGCCTTGCTCTGTCGTGCAGGCTGTCATGTCATCCATGGAGCCTGGCCACTCTACTTTTATAGAACTTTGAAAGTTGCCAGGCATGGTGGCTCACGCCTGTAATCCCAGCACTTTGGGAGACCAAGGCAGGCGGATCACCTGAGGTCAGGAGTTTGAGACCAGCCTGATCAACATGGAGAAATCCTGTTTCTACTAAAACTACAAAATTAGCTGGGCATGGTGGTGCATGCCTGTAATCCCAGCTACTCAGGAGGCTGAGGCAGGAGACTTGCTTGAACCCAGGAAGCAGAGGTTGTGGTGAGCCGAGATCATGCCATTGCACTCCAGCCTGGGCAACAAGAGCGAAACTCCATCTCCAAAAAAAAAAAAAAAAAAAAAATTCATAATAAAAAGGTTAAGAGAAATGAAGAATGAAGAGGATCAGAGAATGGAGCGGGAATTGAAGGATGACATGGGGTCAAGAGAAGGTCTGGTATTCTCATATACATCTCAGGGAAATGTAAATTGATAAACCACTTGGAAGAGCTGTTTAGCAGTACCCACTAAGGCTAAAATATACCTTATCCTATGGCCCAACAATACCCAAAATAACTGAATGCACAGATTACAAAAAGGCTTGTGTAAGAATGTTCAGGCCAGGCGCTATGGCTCACACCTGTAATCTCAGCACTTTTGGAGGCTGATGCAGGGGGATCATTTGAGGTCAGGAGTTCGAGACCAGCCTGGCCAACATGGTGAAACCCTCCCTCTGCCAAAAGATACAAAAATTAGCTGGGCATGATGGCATGAACCTACAGCCCCAGCTGCTCAGGAGGCTGAGGTGGGAGAATCACTGGAACCCAGGAGGTAGAGGCTGCAGTGAGCAGAGATCATGCCATTGCACTCCAGCCTACATGACAGAGAGAAAGCCGGTCTCAAAAAAATAAAAATAAAAAAGAATGTTCAGAGCAGCTTATAGCCAAAAACTGGAAACAAACCAAATGTTCATCAACAGATGAATGGATAAAGAAATTATGGTATATTCATACAATGAAATACATTAGCAAGGGTGGCACAGTGACCCATGCCTATAATCCCAGCACTTTGGGAGACTGACACAGGCAAATCGCTTAAGGCCAAGCCTTCAGGACCAACCTGGGCAACATAGTGAGACTCCACCTATAAAAAAATAAAAAACAAAAAAATTAGCTGAACATGGTGGTACGGGCCTGTAGTCCCAGGTAATTGGGGTGCCAAGGCAGGAGGATCACTTGAGCTCAGGAGGTAAAAGAAAGAGGGAAGGAAAGGAGGGAGGGAGGGAGGGAGGAAGGCAGGAAGGCAGGAAGGAAGGAAGGAAGGAAGGAAGGAAGGAAGGAAGGAAGGAAGGAAGGGGCAATACATACCATTATACCATTTCTGGTGTGTGTTTTTTAATAGCCATCTTAATGAACATGAAGTGATATCTCTTGCTTTTGATTTGCATTTCCCTAGACGGCTAGTGATTTTGAACATCTTTTCATAAAAGGGTCTTTTTAAGATGGGAGAAATACAGCTTATTGGGGGGTTTTTTGCTTGTTTTGTTTTGTTTTGTTTTTTTGAGACAGAGTCTCGCTCTGTCGCCCAGACTGGAGTGCAATGGTGTGATCTCAGCTCATTGCAAACTCTGCCTCCTGGGTTCAAGCAATTCTCCTGCCTCAGCCTCCTGGGACTACAGGCCCGGGACACCATGACCAGTTATTTTTGTATTTGTAGTAGAGTTGGGGTTTCACCATGTTGGCCAGGCTGGTCTCGAACTCCTGACCTCTAGTGATCTGCCCACCTCGGCCTCCCAAAATGCTGGGATTACAGGCATGAGCCACCATACCCGGTCAGCTTATTGGATCTTTATGAAAAATATTCAATAGAGAGAAGAAAACAAATCACACAGGAAGTGAAAACATGACACAGGCACTTTGGAAACGAGTTTGAAAGTTTCTTATAAATATACACTTATCATAGAACCCAGCAGTCACATTCACAGATATGTCTAGATAGATGAAACATAGATCCCCACAAAGACATATACATATACACCAAGAATAATACATATTATTATCTACAATAGCCAGACCTTGGAAACAATCCACATTTCCATCAACCGGTGAAAAGCAAATTGTGGCACATCTACATGAGGTGACATGCTACTCCTCAATGAAAAGGAATGAGCTTCTGATGTATGTAACACATGGCTGACTCTCAAAAGCATTACATATGCTTCCCAGAAGCAGCCTTGGCATACAGAAGAAAGGCCCAGCCATATATTTTCATTTATATGAAATGTAGATCGATAGTGGGAAGAAAAAGCTAGAACAGGGCTGGATGCAGTGGCTCAAGCCTGTAATCCCAGCAATTTGGGAGGCTGAGGTGGAAGGACTGCTTGAGCCCAGGAGTTCAAGATCAGCTTGGGCAACATAGGGAGACCTCTGCCTCTACAAAATTGTTTAAAATTAGCCAGTTGTGATGGCTATGCCTGTACTTCCAGCTACTCGGGAGGCTGAGGCAGGAGTATCGCTTGAGCCAGGGAGGTCGAGGTTGCAGTGAACAGTGATCACACCACTGCACTCCAGCCTGGGAGACAGAGCAAGACCCTGTCTCAAAAGAAGAGAAAAAAAAACTAGAACAGCGGTTGCCCACAAGAGATGGAGCATGCTTGACTAGGAAGGAGTATGAAAGAGTGTTATTATTATTATTATTATTATTATTTTAGAGAAGGGTCTCTCTTTGTCACCCAGGCTGGAGTGCAGTGGTGTGGTCATAGCTCACTGTAACCTGGAACTCCTGGGCGCAAGTGATCTTCCACCTCAGCCTCTCAAGTAGTTGAGATCACAGGTGTGCACCACCACACTTAGCTATTGTTTTTTTTCTTTTTTTAATAGAGACGAGGGTCTCGCAATGTTGCGCAGCCTGGTCTCAGTTTTCTGGCCTCAAGTGATCCTCCCACCTCATCCTCCTCTAGCTAGGATTACAGGCACAAACCACCAGGCCCAGCTCCAAGAGAACTTTCTGGGATGATAAAAATATTCTGTATCTTCATAGGGATTTGGATGCATTCAAAATTCAGCAAATGTTCGCTTACAATATGTGTATTTCATCACATGTAAATTTTACCTAAAGGAATTGTTAAGGGAAAACGCCACCTACACTCGTTCACATGAGCTATGACCCAGTAAAGAGAATCAAGTCCTCCAGTTGGCGATGGAATGGGATCTGGCACAGCAAGGGGGGCTCACCTAAGCCTGACATGGGACAGTGTGTGGTTCTAGCAGGAAGGAAGGCTGCACGTGCCGTCCAGACGCCAGTGGGCAGGAGGATAGGATGGTGGAGGATGCTCCCGCTCACTGCCCATTGCTTATCCATGAGATAAGAAGCGAGATCATCAACACAGAGTGAGGTGAGTGAAGAGCGTTTTGGAGTTTGAGGAGGCAGGAAGAAAAGGATAGGAATAGGGCGGGGGGGGAGTCCCAAGAGAGGACAACGAAAGGCGAGCCATTCTTCTACCATGGAGTGTGTTTCAGTTTTCTGCAATACGCCAGTGGTTCTCAACTGGGTTGATTTTTTTCCTCCCAAGGGGACATTCAATAATATCTGGAGTTGTGTTTGTTTGTAACAACTGGTAGGGAGTGAGTGGGTTCTGTCATCTACTGAGTAGAAACCAAGGGCGCCACTAAACATCCTACCATACACAGGACATGGCCCCCACCACCCCACGAAAGCCCAAGACATCAACAGCGGTGAGCTGAGAAACTGCAATACATCCCTTCCTTGCCCCAGGTTCCCTCTGTAGCAGGACAGCACGTCAGACCAACAGAACTCAAAGCCTCTTAAAACTCCCCTTCTTGGCCACACATGGTGGCTCACACCCGTAATCCCCAGAGGCCCAGGTGGGAGGATCGCTTGAGCCCAGGAGTTGGGGACCAGCCTGGGTGACATAGCAAGATCTCATCTCTACTAAAAATTTTAAAAATTAGCCAGGTGTGGTGATACACGCCTGTAGTCCCAGCTACTTGGGAGGCTGAAGCAGGAGAATCCCTGGAGCCCAGGAGATCGAGGCTGCAATGAGCTATGATCACACCACTACACTCCAGTCTGGGTGACAGAGTGAGACTCTGTGTCAAAACAAACTAACTAACTGCCCTTCTCATAAATCCCAGTTTCCCCAATCAGGTGGTCTCATTAGACCAATCTTTTTTTCTTTCTTTCTTTCTTTCTTTCTTTCTTTCTTTCTTTCTTTCTTTCTTTCTTTCTTTCTTTCTTTCTTTCTTTCTTTCAGTCAGAGTTTCACTCTTGTTGCTCAGGCTGGAGTGTAATGGTGCAATCTCGCCTCACTGCCACCTCTGCCTCCCGGGTTCAAGCGATTCTCCTGCCTCAGCCTCCTGAGTAGCTGGGATTATAGGCATGCACCACTATGCCTGGCTAATTTTTTTTTTTTTTTTTTTTGTATTTTTAGTAGAGACAGCGTTTTGCCATGTTGGTCAGGCTGTCTCAAACTCCTGACCTCAGGTGATCCACCCACCTCAGCCTCCCAAAGTGCTGGGATTACAAGTATGAGCTACCGCGCCCGGCCTCATTAAGCCCCTCTTAACCAAGTTCTAAGGTGAGGGATAAGCTGCTTACAGGGTTGGCATGCATCCAGCACTGCACCCTCCCCTTAAAGGTAGGGAGCAGATGCCAAGGGAAACTAGAGCTATATAATCCCATCATCAAGCCTTCAGCCCTCTTCCAGGACCTGCCCCAACCTGCCTTCCCAGGACTGAAACAACAGCATGGGTCCCACCTCCATCCCACCATACGCCTGGGACCTAGGGTGTCAAATTCCCCAGGACCTCCAAACACTTCCTCCTCTGCCCCTCTGAGAACAGCAATCCTGGTGCACACCCACGAACCTGTGTGGGTAGTTTACCTCCACCTGGCCTCCCAGACCTTTGACCTCAGGGGCTTTCCACCCAGCCCAGTCCCTGGCACCAGAGCCCTGGCCCAGCTTCAGGTTTTGCAATCTCCCCTTGTGACCTGGCCAGGAGGTGGGTAACTAGGGCCAGTTTTTGTTTGTTTTTTTTTTGAGACTCTATTGCCCAGGCTGGAGTGCAGTGGTGTGATCTTGGCTCACTGCAACCTCCACCTCCTGGGTTCAAGCAATTCTCCTGCCCCAGCCTCCCAAGTAGCTTGGACTACAGGTGTGAGCCACCATGCTCAGCTAAATTTTTGTATTATTAGTAGAGACGAAGTTTCTCCATGTTGGCCAGGTGGGTCTCGAACTCCTGACTTCAGGAGATCCACCCACCTCGGCCTCCCAAAGTGCTGGGATTACAGGCACGAGCCACCCTGCCCAGCCTACTAGGGCAAGTTTCTAAGGCAGGAGCCAAGAGTAGACATGGCTGGTGGGGTGTTCGGGAGGGCAGCAGGAAGGCTGTTTATGAGCCGGTGGTGCGAGAGACTGTCATTCTAGTCTGAGAGCCTGTTTCCCTGTGACTTCCAGCTCTGTCCTTCTCCTAAACACTCCTTCAACCTCAGCCTGGCTTCAGTCCCACCAAGGGCAGTGTGACTCGTGGAGACATGAGAGACAGAGAGAGTGAGAGACTGGAGAGATCAGGAGACAGTGACTGAGAAGGACTTACAGGGAGATCAAGGAGAGACGCAGAGAGAAGGAGAAAGCCCAGAGAGCGGAAGAAATGAAGACCCAGAATTGAACAATGAGATCACCTGGACATGGGAAGGGGATCATCACACACCGGGGCCTATTGTGGGGAGGGGGGAGGGGGGAGGGGGGAGGGATGGTACTGGGAGTTATACCTGATGTAAATGACGAGTTGATGGTTGCTGATGAGTTGATGGGTGCAGCACACCAACATGGCACACGTATACATATGTAACAAACCTGCACGTTGTGCACGTGTACCCTAGAACTTAAAGTATAATAAAAAAAAAAAGAAATGAAGACCCAGAAACACCGAGGGAGAGACAAATAGAGACACAGAGACACAAAAAGATTGAGAAGCAGAGACTGTAGAGGCAGAAGTAAAGCAAGACATAGCATTTCAAAGACCCATGGCAAGAGACAGGGAACGACAAGAAGAGCTATGCTCTGGAGAGAAACGGACATAGCCAGGGCCACTCGGCCCATCAGTGGCAGAACTTTACTTGAACCCAGAGAAAGAGAACCAAGTGCCCCAAATACAAAAGGGACCCAGCCCCCATCCCTGGCCCATCATTTTGCCACAGCCCCACAACTACCCCATTCCCTCTACCCCAAAACCAGGCCCAGGGTCTGAATGGCAAAAAAAAAAAAAAAGAAAAAGAAAGAAGAAAGCTTTGCCCCATCCCAGGAGGGCCCACCAGGTGTGGCCCCCTCCCACGGCACCTTTCCAGGCCCTGGGGCCACAGGAAAGGTATGGCAGGGTGGTGGGAGGGAATTAAAGTTCACTGCGAGAACAAGAAAAGGGGGGTTAAGGAGGAGGGTGTGGACAGAAACAACTTAAGAACAACCTCTGCCCACCCGAGCACACCCAGAGCTGCAGAGTATGTGTCTGGAGCGGCCTGGCCAGTGTCTCCTGCAGCTCAGCAGGTAAAGGGCCCTGGTGAGGGATGCAGAGGAGGAGGGGGTGGCTCCCAAGAGAGGCTGGGTCGCCAGCTGGGTCGCCAGCTCTCCAATCTCTGTCTCTGAGACTGGCTAGGAATCTTCTTTGCTGTCTCCTCTGAGAGCTCTCGCATCCCTGTTCTGAGCACCGGGATTTCTGTACTGGCACTTCACCCAGCGGGTGGCATCTCTCTCTGCAGTGCGACCCCATGGTTGGCAACACTTGATTCTTTCCTGCCACTGTTTCTGCCTGTGCCCGTCCTCTCTGTTTCAGTCTCTTTCTCTCTCTCTCTCTTTTTTTTTTTTTTTTTTTTGTTTGAGGCTGGATTGCAGTGGTTCTATCTCGGCTCATCGCAACTTCCACCTTCCGGGTTCAAGCGATTCTCCTGCTTCAGCCTCCCGAGTAGTTGGGATTACAGGCACCCGCCACCACACCCGACTAATTTCTGTGTTTTTAGTAGAGACAGGGTTTCACCATGTTGGCCAGGCTGGTCTCAAGCTCCTGACCTCAGGTGATCCGCCTGCCTCGGCCTCCCAAATGCGAGGATTACAGGCACGACCACTGCGCCTGGCCTCAGTCTCTTTTGATCTGCCCTTTGCAGCCTACCCATGTCTTTGTGTGGCTCTAACATTCCCTGCCTCTCTTATTCTCTCTCTCTCTCTCTCCCCATCTCTATGTGACTCTGTCTTTGTGTATCTGTTTCTGTCTGTCATTCTCTTGCCCTCAGTCTCTGTGTCTAGCTCTGTCTCTTCCTCTCTCTGTCTCTCTCAGCCTTTTTCTCTCCATCCTTCCATGTCCATCTCTGTCTCTCAGTCAGTGTCCATCTCGCTGTCTCTGCATTCAATCTCTCTTGTCTTTCCCTAGCTCTGTGTCTGTCTAGTTCTGTCTCTTTCTTCCTCTAGTCTATGTCAGCCTCTCTCTTTCTGTGACATGCTCTCTAGCTCTCCCGATCTCTGTGTTTGTCTGTCTCTGTCCCTGTATGTCTTGATCTCTCTTTTTCACTGTCTCTGTATGAGAATCAGTCTCTTGACAGACAGGTGATGATAGATAGATAGATAGATAGATAGATAGATAGATAGATAGATAGATGATACATAGATAATAGATTATGATACATAGATAGCAGATAGATGATAGAGATAGGTAGATAGATAATAGATGATAGATAGATAATAGATCAATGATAGACAGATGATAGGAGAATAGATGATGGATAGACAGATGATAGATAGATAGATAGATAGATAGATAGATAGATAGATAGATAGATGATGGATAGATGATAGATAATAGATGAAAGAAAGAAAGAAAGAGGAAAGAAAAGAAAGAGAAGAAACAGAAAGAAGAAAAAAGAAAGAGAAAGAAAGAAAGGAAAGAAAGAAAAGAAAGAAAGAAAGGAAAGAAAGAAAGAAAGAAAGAAAGAAAGAAAGAAAGAAAGAAAGAAAGAGAAAGAAAGAAAGAAAGAAAAGAAAGAGAGAAAGAGAAAGAAAGAAAGAAACAGACGGGTGGTAGACGATAGATGGCTGATAGGTAGACAGACATCTGTACATATGTAGATCGCTCACTGGTTTTCTGTCTCTCTCATTATCTTTATGCATATCTCTCAACCTCTCTTAGTCTCTGTTCCTCTATCCCTTGTCTCTCTCCGTTTCTGTCTCTGTGTTTCTGTCTCATTATCTGTCTGTATGTTGACTATCTCTGCCTCTTTCCTCCTTTCTCCCTCCCTTCCCCAACCCCTGGCCTCTCCCGGTCTCCTTCTCTCCATGTGCCTTCATTTCCAGGGCCTAGGGAAGGCAAGTCTCAGGGGAGATCAGGAAAGGAGAGATCCCACTCTCTCCTCAGCGATGTCCTCTCCCACTTTGCCCTCCAGACGCCAGCAGTTGCCTTCACCATGGACAGCATAAGCACAGCCATCTTACTCCTGCTCCTGGCTCTCGTCTGTCTGCTCCTGACCCTAAGCTCAAGAGATAAGCGAAAGCTGCCTCCAGGACCTAGACCCCTCCCACTCCTGGGAAACCTGCTGCTGCTTCGCTCCCAAAACATGCTGACTTCTCTCACTCAGGTGCAAGGCACTTAGCTTGGGTGATGGTGGAAGGATCAGGAGGAGGGGGCCCATGGCCACAGGAACCCCTGTAACTTCTGTCTTCTTATCCCTAGCTGAGCAAGGAGTATGGCTCTGTGTACACAGTGCACCTGGGGCCCAGGCGGGTGGTGGTCCTCAGCGGGTACCAAGCCGTGAAGGAGGCCCTGGTGGACCAGGGAGAGGAGTTTAGTGGCCGCGGTGACTACCCTGTCTTTTTCAACTTTACCAAGGGCAATGGTAAGCCTCATCCTTGTCTCCTCTACTCTGGGCCTTTTCCATATTGAGGGAGGGGGTGAGGGTGGAGACTGTCATCTCAATCTTGATACTCAGGGCTGCTGGCATCACTGATGACACCCAGTGCAATGCAGTGAGGTAGTGTTGGTCTACAGTGAAGTCCGTCCCACCTTCCCCACCTCCAGATCCCACCACTGTCCTGAATTCCACTCTTGTACCACTCCCCATCTCCATCCAACCCCAACCCCATTGTCATCCCAACCCCTAGCTCTATCCCAACGACATCATCAACTTTCCAACTCAATCAAGTGGCCCCAGTTCCCACTGACCACCTCAACCCAATCCCAGTCCCCATCAACCTTTCTCCCATGTTCACCACATCAACCCCACCTTCATCCCTATTCACAACACTGATGGCATCTCAATCCAACCTTCATTCCCATTATGAACCCTATCCCAGTCCCCACTTTAATTTCTATTATCAACCCCATCCTAGTCCCTTTAGTCAAACTGAATATATATATATATTTTTTTATCCGAGATGAGGCTTGCTCTGTCACCCAGGTTGGAGTGAAGTGGTGCAATTTCAGCCCACTGCAACCTCTGCCTCCCAGGCTCATGTGATTCTCCTGCCTCAGCCTCCCGAGTAGCTGGGACTACAGGCGCCCGCCACCTCGCCCGGCTAGTTTTTTTTTGTATTTTTAGTAGAGACGGGGTTTCACCGTGTTAGCCAGGATGGTCTCGATCTCCTGACCTCGTGATCCGCCCGTCTCGGCCTCCCAAAGTGCTGGGATTACAGGCTTGAGCCACCGCGCCCGGCCTCCCACCTCTTTTTCTTTATGAGATATTAGAAGAACCACCTTTAATCTCTTACGGTTCTTTAAAAACTTCCCTGTATGTAACAAAAGATTTCAAAATGTTATTTTAAAAAGTCTTTTACTAGGCGGGAGACTTGGCCTTTTATAGTTTTTGCATTCTTTGGACGCTTACCCAAAGACCTAGTTGGCCAGTGTACCCCTCAGGCCATTGGCAGTGAGGCAGTGAAGGAGTCGGGGACCTAGTGGTTGTGGTTAGAGTATGAAATGTTTCTTTCACATTTCAGAGTGATGACAAAGATTAGGGTTTCTAGACAAGTGGACTCTAAGTCTCTTCCACATTAACTGGTTTTTTTTGTTGTTGTTGGTTTTTGTTTTGTTTGTTTGTTTGAGATACAGTCTCACTGTATCTCCCAGGCTGGAGTACAATAGCATATTCATAGCTCACTGAAGCCTTGACCTCCCAGGCTCAAATGATCCTCCTGCCTCATCCTCCTGAGTAGCTAGGACTACACGTGTGTGCCACTGCACCCAGCTTATGTTGAGTTTAATATGGAACCTGGCCAGAAATCTCAGAGAATTCTTAATATTTTCCCTCTTCTCCCATTCCAAAGCTTTCTCCCAGTAAGGCCCGTCTTCTCATGACTGAGTTCTGCCAGGATCTCAGTCTCAGGCTTCTGCTTGTGTTCAGCTCTGTGCTAGACAGTGATAGGAGGGATTATGAAAGCTCTGGATTGTGCTGTTAAGGAAGCAGCTCCCAACCTCCAAGGCTCAATCAAGAGAGTAAGGTTCCCTCCCTGCAGGATCCTAAAAAAAAAAAAAAAAAAAAAATGGTCCAGGCTGAGTTGGAGGAAAAGGGGATCAGTGAATCAGTCTAGGAATGATATGGGGAGGTCAAAGAGCATTTCTTACAGGAAGGAGACCTGAAAGTGCATGAATAAATAAATAAGTGGGTGAATGCATAGGAAAGTGGGAGGAAGTATGGCTAGAATGCCATAAAGAGTACCCTGGAATGGGGATATTAATTCTATTTTCCATATGCCACTTGGATTCTCTGGATACTTACGTACACAGAAGCTCACACTTGTACATTGATATGCCTACACAAAAGGGGTTACTGTGTAGTAAGAAACATTTAGAGATTACCAAATGTGTGGTTTGAGAGTCTTATTCCAATGCGCTAGAACTTTAATGGAAATTTAATGAAATTATCTCAACTGAGAGATGAATGTAAGGAAGGGTTTATGCTAGAATGACTAACGGGTGGATGGATGAAAGACTTAATAGATGGGTGAAGGGTTAATCGATGGATGGATTGAAATAGATAAATAATGATTGGAAAGGTGGATGTAAATATTAGTTGTTGAATGATGAACGAGTTAATGAATGGATGGATGGAATATTGGATAGATGGATAAATGGAAAATTAATTGGTCCATATGTAGATAATAGAGTGAAAGGTATTTATATAGAAGAAATAATTAATGGATTTTTTATAAATTTATGGCTATATGGACAGAAGGATGAAAAGGTAAAAGGATGGATGGATGGATAGATAGATAGATAGATAGATAGATAGATAGATAGATAGATAGATAGATGATAGATAGATGGATGGATGGAAAGAGTGTGGTGAGCCTGCCTGGACAGCCTGGGACAGGCTGGAATGTATCAGGAAGTGGATAAGAGGTACTGAGACCTGTGGCTGGGATGAGGAGATCCCTGGTGCTGAAGTGTAGGTGCTGGGAGTGTAAATCTTTTGCATTTTTCTCTAGTGGGTGGGGTAATGACTTATGGAATTTTCAGACACACTATAGTGACCAGGAAGTGCCACACACACACACACACACACACCCATACACACACACACACACACAAAATAGGGGACCAGCAGCAAAGCACTTTCTCTCTTGTTGAATCCCAGAGCCAGTGGGCTGGGGAGGAAGCCAGGCATCCCTCCTTCTGCTCACAAAGGTCTCTGTTTCGGGGCTTTAGGAACTGGATTCCTCAGGCCTCAGCCCAGCTGAGTTGCGGGCTCCCCAAAACCTCCATTGACATCTTGATTCCACTGCTTTTCACCTTTTCTGGAGGGTGAGGGAGAGCCCTGAGGCCTGCCTGTCCCCTTTGGGAAGCTCCACCTGACTGCAGCCTCTGTCTCCCAGCCTGAGACTCTCAACTCTCTCTGGTTCTGTATGATTCATTGTCTGACCTTCCCTGGGGGAGGGAGGCAGTGGTCTGACCTACCTGCCCAATTCAGTAGCCGTGGAGCTGGGGGCGGTGTCTACGAGGCCAGATTGATGGATAACTGAGAAGAAAGAAAGTCTTCCTTCCTGATCTCCTCCTCATCCCTCACCCCCATCCTCTGGAATCATGACAGTTACATAATCACCTCCACCTTACTCCTTCCCACAGGCAGAGAGCCAGAAGGGGAGGTATCTGGGCAAAAAGCATGGGTAAGTAAGAAGAGAGCAAGAGAAAAAGATTCCAGGGGGACAGAAAGCAAGAGAAAGAGGCAGAGAGTCAGAGAGAGAGAGAGAGAGAGAGAGAGAGCGCACCAGGGGGAGATGGAGGGAGAGACACAGGGAGAGATGGAGAGAGAGAGAGAGCATCAGGGAGAGATGGGAAGAAAGGGAGAGACAGAGAGAACCAGGGAGAGACAGAGAGAGAAAGAAAAACAAAGAGCCAGAGAGAGAGAAGGGGGAGAGGAAGGGAGGGAAAGATGGGAAGGAGAGGGAGGGAAGGAAGAAGGTGGGAAGGGATGGAGGGAATAACTGGGACCCAGTGAAACAGGGAGAAGGAATCTGAGAAAGACACAGGACACCATCAGAGAGAGAAGCAGACAGAGATGGAAAGAGGAGCACAGAGAGAAAGGAAGAGGTGGACAGCTAGAGAGATGCTCACTCAGAAAGGTATAGACGGAAATACAGACAGACCCAGAGCCCTGGAAAGATCTAGACAAGTGAAAAAGAGTCTCAGAGGGGAGAGTCAGAGAAGTACAGAGTGACTGATCTAGAAGTTCAAAGAGAAGGACAGAGAGACACAGGAAAAGAAGAAACAGCCCAATGAAGGAGGCAGAGACTTGCCTGGGGCAGAATCAGAGGGTGGCAGCAGGGAGGAGAAATACCATCCGATCTCAGGGGTGGGTGGCCCTGCCCAGACATGCCAGCGTGGCCTGGGAAGCCTTGTGAGCAGCCAGCATGTCATTATTTTTCTAGTACCTCTTGTGCGCCAGGCCCTGACAGACCCAATCTCTTTTAATCCCAACGACAAGCCTCAATGATAATCATTACAGCTCATTCTTACAGCACACAACAATACCCCAGATGCTTTTTGCAAGTGCCAAAAGCTCTTTGCACCTGCCTCACCAAATCATCAAACAGCCCCACATGAGAGGCGCTATGATGATCTCCCTTTACAGAGGCCGAAATAAGGCACACAAAGGGCTTAAGTCACTTCTCAAAGGCACCAGCATGGAGCTGGGATTCAACATCCAGACACTCTGGCTCCAATTGGTGATGTTGTCTTCTTCATGCCTGAGAGACAGAGAGCTGAGAACTCTAAAGATGTGGCCCCCAGATTTGGAGATGTGGGAGTTCTTATGCAAGTGTCAAAAGATCAACCAGAGGAGCCGATGAACACCCTGAAATAGTCGTGCAGCTGGGTGTCATCGTGCCTACCTAGAAAAACTGTGTGCAAGTATTTTGGACCCCTTGAGGGCTCAGCTCTTATTTATTCCACAAATATTTATTGTGAACCCTACTAAGTGTCAGGCACTTGTCCTGGTGGGTGGGGGAACCCACAGGGACCAAAGCAAACCACGACAGCAGTAGTAATTAAATAAATGAGAACCAGGCAGCCTCAATGACTCACACCTGTTATCTCAGCACTTTGGGAGGCTGAGGCAGGTGGATCACCTAAGGTCGGGAGTTCGAGACCAGCCTGACCAACATAGAGAAACCCTGTCTCTACTTAAAAAAAAAAAAAAAATACAAAATTAGCCAGGCATGGTGGCACATGACTGTAATCCCAGCTACTCGGGAGGCTAAGGCAAGAAAATCACTTGAACCCAGGAGGCAGAGGTTACAGTGAGCCGAGATTGCACCATTGCACCCCAGCCTGGACAACAAAAGCGAAACTCTGTCTCAAAAAAAAAAAAAAAAGAAGAAGAAGAATTCCAGAAGCTTCGGTAATTAATATATAAGCCAGAAAGGAATTCCCAAGCTGATGTGTGGAGTCCTACCCAAAGTTGACCCCAGCTGCCTTGCTGCCTGTGAGCTGTCTCCCGTCTACCCACCTCCTCCTTCTCCATCCCTTCCGCACTCCCCTATCTCAGCATCTGGACAGACTTGAGAAAGCCCTGTGGTTTATTTGCAAAGTGCTCACCGAGGAAGGGCAGAGGCCAGGGCCTAGGAGAGAGGCAGCCCTGGGAGGTGGGAATGGCCCCAGAACCAGAGTAACAAGAGGCCACTAAGGACAATGAGAAGTGAGAAGGCTGAGGGCGCCATGGTCCTCATTCTACCCACCTTCCATTCTGCTGTCGCTCTTAAAAGACATGTTGCTCTATTGTTTTATTTCTGTGGTTGGTGAGGGAAGATGTGCCATGCATTTGCACTGGCAGAGTCCCTGCTAACTTTTCAGAGGCTACAAGAAGCCCAAAGCTGGCAGGTGCTGCAGAGACCAACAGATTAGCATCTCAGGGCTGAGTCTCAGAGCCAGCTTCCCATTGGTCACAGCCTGGCTGATGTAGCCTTGTGATAAATATATTAAACTTGCAGCACCTCCCTCAGGAAAGGGTGGTGGTCCTGCTGGTGGAATGTGTGGAGGCTGGGTTTATTTATTTATTTATTTATTTTTGAGATGGAGTCTCTCTTTGTCACCCAGGTTGGAGTGCAGTGGCGGGATCTTGGCTCACTGCAACCTCTGGCTTCTGCATTCAAGCCATTCTCCTGTCTCAGCCTCCCAAGTAGCTGGGACTACAGGTGTGCACCACCACGCCCGGTTAATTTTTGTATCTTTTTTAGTTGATACAGGGTTTCGGTATGTTGTCAGGCTGGTCTCCAAACCCTGACTTGAGGTGATCCACCTACCTCGGCCTCCCACAGTGCTGGGATTATAGGCATGAGCCATCGCATCCAGCCTGGAGGCTGGATTTAGACTGGCTCCACTGCAAGAATAGCGCTAAGCTTTACCAAAAGGTTGCATTGTAGCACAGGGGATCGAGAGTAACTGGCAGGCAGAATTGGGGGCATCCTGGGCCCTTTGGGGATGAGAATTTATTCTGGGTCTCAGAAGAAAGTGGGATATGGAGGAGACACAGTCTGATGGAGGAGGCCTAGCTCCATTTTGGGAGGGCTGTAGGGGTAGGGGTTGCTGATTAGCCACTCATTCATTCATCCATTCATTCCTCAGCAAATATTTTCAACACCCGTTATATGCCACACGCTGTGTTGAGAGTACAGTGATGAGCAAGACAATGGTTTGGCCCTGCACGGAGTTGGCATTGAGGTGAGAGAGGTGTTCTCACCAATGTTCCTTCCAGAAAAATCCCTAGGGACCTGAAAACAAAAGAATCACACACAAAATGGCACAGATCACCTCTTGACCTGGGGAGGTCAGGTTTTAGAGATGTTTATTCTCAGGGAATTACTCAGGGAATTGAAGGAACATATCAGGGAATCCAAAGCACCAGTGCAGAATCCCACAGCTCAGGGAACCTGCGCCAAGGAGGCTTTTGACAGAGGGAAGCAGTAGGAAGAGGCAGCTGGGAATGAGGATGGGGGAAGACTACAGCAGTGTGTGACTGTGGTCTACAACAGGCACGACCCTCAAAAATAGCGTTCAACGTGAAAGCAACCAGACACAAAAGATCACCTATTACGCCTCTGTCCTCCAGACCCCAGAATGGTAGATCCACCAACAACTCGCACTATGCACCTGGAAAAGCCATAGACACCCAATGCCAGCCCGTGAAGGCAGCCAGGAGCAGGGCTGTACTCTGCAAGCCACAGCGGCAGGGCTGCCTGAGGTCACAGGAACCCACCTCTTGCATCAGCGCCACCTGGATGTGAGATATGGCGTCAAAGGAGATCATTTTGAAGCTTTAAGATTTGACTGCCCTGCTGGATTTTGGACTTGCATGGGGCCTATAGACCCTTCTTTTTGGCCAATTTCTCCTTTTTGGAATGGGTGCATTTACCCAGTGGTTGAACCCCCTTTGTATCTAGGAAATAATTAACTTGCTTTTAATTTTACAGGTTTACAGTCAGAAGGGACTTGCCTTGTATCAGATGAGGACTTCTGAGACTGTGGACTTCTGAGTTAATGCTGAAATGAGTTAAGGCTTTGGTAGGTGGTTGGGAAGGCATGATTTGTTTTGAAATGTGAGGACATGAGATTTGGGAGGAGTCAGGGTGGAATGATACGGTTTGGCTGTATCTCCACCCAAATCTCATTTCAAAATATAGTTCCCATAATCCCCACATGTCGTGGGAGGGACCCAGTGGGAGTTAATTGAATCATGGGGGTGGATTTTCCCATGCTGTTTTGTGATAGTGAACAAGTTTCACGTGATCTGATGGTTTTACAAAGGGCAGTTTTCCCTGCACACACTCTCTCTCTTGCTTGCCGCCATGTAAGATGTGTCTTTGCTCCTCATTTGCCTTCTGCCATAATTGTGAGCTCTCCCAGCTACGTGGAACTGTGAGTCCATTAAACCTGTTTTTCTTTATAAATTACCCAGTCTCAGATACGTGTTCATTGGCAGCATGAGAATGAACTAACACACCAACCCGATAGAGTCATTGTGGGGATGGACATGAGACTCAATATGCCAGGGGATGGAGACATTGTAAGTGTCTGATGAAGTGTAATTGACACAGGGAGAGACGTAGACATTCAGAGAGAGGTGAAGGGAGCTAGAGACAGGCCCAGGGAGCTGGACATGGGCCAGGGGAGCTACAGACTACTGATGGACTGCTGAAGCTAGAGACATGTCAAGGGGGCTAGAGACTGGCCCGGGGAGGTAGAGATTGTCAGGGAGCTAGAGATAGGCCAGGGAGCTAGAGATGGGCTGATGGAGCTAAAGAGGGCTGAGGAAACAGGAATCGCTCAAGCCAGCTGAGAAGCTGAGGGAAATGCTTCATGAAGGATCAAAGCTGGACCTCCCAGGCCTCCTCCTGCCTCTCCACAGATTTGTGGGAGCTTGTAGGGATTAATTCCTCGTCCTGATTTGCCTGGCCTTAACTCAAGTAGCGCTGAGATTGCAGTTTTCTGGACAGAGTACCTATACTAGGCCATTCTTGTCTTGCTATAAAGAAATACCTGAGACTGGGTATTTTATGAGGAAAAGAGGTTTAATTGACTTATGATTCTGTAGGCTATACATGCATGGTGCAGGCATCTGCTCAGCTTCTGGGGAAGCCTTAGGGAGCATTTACTGACAGCAGAAGGCAGAGCAGAGCAGGCAGGTCACATGGTGAGAGCAGAAGCAAGACAGAGAGTGGCTGAGAGGGGCCACGCTTTACAACAAGCAGATCTCGCAGGAACTCACTATCAAGAGGACGGAACCAAGCCATGAGGGATCCGCTCCCATGACCCAAATGGTCCCACCGCCAACATCGGAGACTACAATTCAACATGAGATTTGGGCGGTGACACATATTCAAACTACATCAGTACCATAGTGCAACAACTGAGACTAAAGTCACCCCAAATCCCAGCACCTCCACTTATGTGTTGTGTGACCCTGGACCATTGGCTCAATCTCTCTGAGCCTCAGTCTCCTATATGATGGGCATAATGATACTGCCTAAGCTATGTGGTTGTGAGGATCCAGGAAGTTGATGGTACATAGTAAACAGAAATTTTAGTTATTTTGATGATTATTACAACCAGATGTCTATTCCAGTGCCAAAGCCCAAATGATCTCATAAAACCCGTTAGGTCACATTCCCCCTCTACTCAAAACTCCCCCATTGGCTCTCATCTCACTTGGAGTAAAAGCCAAAAGCATTTGGCCTAACCCCAAACCCCTCTCTGAGCCCATCTCCTACACTCTCTTCCTAACTCACTCCAGCACTCTTGGCTTCCTCCATATCCTTGCGGATTCCAGGGTTTCTCCCACCTCAGCACCTTTGCACTGGCTGTTCCCTCTGCCTGGAATGCTCTTCCCTCAGACTTCATCACAACTCACTTCTTTCTCTCCCTCAGAACTTGCTCAGAAGTTACCTTCTCAGAGGAGCCCTTCCCTGGCCCCCATATGCACAACTAGTTACACAATTTAAAGGGGAGTGTCTGTCTGGTTTGGTTTGAGTAGGGTATTTGCGTCTGTCAGGGGGAGTAAGTGGTAGATGTCACAGGGGAGCCACAACTATTTGGGCTGGTGGCACGGGGGTAAAAGATTGTACCAAAACAGTTGTAGATAAAGAAAGGCAGATGTATTAGAGAATGTATGAAAATACGTTGCCCGGGAATGAGGACGGAGAGGTGACGGAGACAGAGCCTGTGGAAGAATTCTGAGCAGAGAAGGGACTCGCTCTGATTTATGTTTTAAAAAGATGTCTCTAGCTGCAGACCTGTCTGTGCCCAGGCAGCCTCTGAGGCAGATGTGGGCAGAGGAGGGGCCCCAAAGGTTATGTCCTCTAGTCCCCACAGGAGCAGGGTGACAGGCTTGGGTTCCCACCCATGCTTTAGGCTCTGAGCCCAGAATGCAGGGGAGAGGATTGTCAGCTTTCACCTGGCTTCTACCCAACTCAGTCCTTGAGTAAGACCGGTGATGCAGAGAGAGCTTGCGCAGTGGATAATTCAGAGATCCCTGTTTGGTAACATCAGCGGCAGGATTTGCTCTCTGCTGCCTCCCTGTGGAGTGGTGAGTTTATAGCAAGGATGGTCCTTCCAATCTGGATCTTCAGGATTCAGTCCAGATGACGCCACCTGTCCTGGCTTAATTATTAACAGCACCTCTTGGACTCTCAAAACAATCCTGGTGTGGACTATAAATTACATGATCTCAAATTTTAATTCACTTTGATCTTATAGCCCGGTTATTATATCCCCCCAAAAGTTGATTTACAAGCTTCAAAGAGTAAATAACGTCATAAATAGGTTGAATGTTAGAATTGTGAATTTCGGCCTGGCATGGTGGCTCACGCCTGTAATCCCAGCACTTTGGAAGGCTGAGGCGGGCGGATCACCTGAGGTCAGGAGTTCGAGACTAGCCTGGCCAACATGCCAACATGGCAAAACCCCGTCTCTACTAAAAATACAAAAATTAGCCAGGCATGGTGGCAGGTGCCTGTAATCACAGCTAATGGGGAGGCTGGGGCAGGAAAATTGCTTGAACCCAGAGGCAGAGGTTGCAGTGAGCCACTGCACTCCAGCCTGGGCTACAGAGCAAGACTCCATCTCAAAACAACAACAACAACAACAGAAAAGAAAAAAAAAAAAAAAAAACTGGCCTTTATTAACCGTTTACTCTGTGCCAGGCAATGTCGTAAACGTTTCGCAGTTGCTAACTCATTTAACCTTTCCACAACTTTTTGGGGCAACTTTTTATTTATTTACTTACTTACTTAATTTCAGTAGCTTTGTGGGGGTATGAGTGGTTTTGGTTATATGGATGAACTGTATAGTGGTGGAGTCTGAGATTTCAGTGCACCTGTCATCTGAGTGGTGTACATTGCATCCAGTATGTAGTTTTTTTATCCTCTGCTCCCCTCCCACCTTCCCCCCTTCTGAGTCTCCAATGTCCATTAGACCCATCTGTATGCCTTTGCATCCTCATAGCTTAGCTCCCACTTATAATAAAGAACATACAGTACTTGGTTTTCCATTCCTGCATGACTTCTTTTAGAATAATGACCTCCAGCTCCATCCAAATTGCTGCAAAATACATTATTCCTTCTTTTTATGGCTGAGTAGTATTCCATAAAAAAAAATACCACATTTTTTAATCCACTCAGGGTTGATGGGCTGAGTAGATTAAAATCCATAGGTTGGTTCCATATCTTTGCAATTGTGAATTGTGCTGCAATAAAGATGTACATGCAGGTGTCCTTTTGATAAAACAACTTATTTTCCTGTGGGTAGATACCTAGTAGTGGCATTGCTGGATCAAATGGTAGATCTACTTTTAGTTATTTAAGAAATCCACATACCGTTTTCCATAGAAGTTGCACCAATTTACTTTCCAACCAGCAGTGTGTAAGCGTTCCCTTTTCACCACATCCACACCAACATCTATTGTTTTTTGACTTTTTAATAATAGCCATTCTGGCTGAAATAGGGTAGTATCTCATTGTGGTTTTATTTTGTTTTTGAAACAGTGTCTCTCTTGTCACCCAGGCTGGAGTGCAGTGGCACGATCACCGCTCACTGCAGGCTCAACTGCCTGGACTCAAGCAATCCTCCTGCCTCAGCCTCCCCAGTAACTGGGACTATAGGTGTCTACCCTGAAGTTTTTTTGTTTTTTTTTTTTTAGAGATGGGGTCTCACTATGTTGCCCAGGCTGGTCTCAAGCTCCTTGGCTCAAGCATTCCTTCCCGTTTGGCCTACCCAAGTGCTGAGATATGGTTTGGCTGTGTCCCCACCCAAATCTCATCTAGAATCGTAGCTCCCATAATCCCCATGTGTCGTGTGAGGGAACCGGTGGGAGGTGATTGATTCATGGAGGTGGGTTTTTCCCATGCTGTTCTCATGATAGTGAATAAGTCTCACAAGATCTGGTGGTTTTAGAAAGGCAGTTCCCCCGCACACGCTCTCTTGCCTGCCACCAGGTAAGACGTGCCTTTGCTTCTCCTTCACCTTCCACCATGATTATGAAGCCTTCCCAGCCACGTGGAATTGTGAGTCTATTAAACCTTTTTCATTATAAATTACCCAGTCTTGGGTATTTCTTCAGAGTAGTATGAAAATGGACTAATACACGCTGGGGTTACAGGCGTGAGCCACCATGCCTGGCCTTCATTGTGATTTTTAACTTGTATTTCCCTCCCACAACTTTAAGAGGTAGGAGCTGGCCGGGCACGGTGGCTCATGCCTGTAATCCCAAAACTTTGGGAGGCCAAGGTGGATGGATCACCTGAGATGAGGAGTTGGAGACCAACCTGGCCAACATGGAAAAATCCCATCTCCACAAAAAATACGAAAATTAGCCTGGTGTGTTGGCACATGCCTGTAGTCCCAGCTACTCAGGAGGCTGAGGCAGGAGAATTGCTTGAACCCGGGAGGCGGAGGCTGTAGTGAGCTGAGATCAAGCGACTGCACTCCAGCCTAGGTGACAGAGTGAGACTCCATCTCAAAAAAAAAAGATGATTTTGATATATAATATAGATACAAAGATAAATTATATAGACATAAATGGTATATAGATGATTCAAATATAGATGATATAAATATAGTATAGACATGTGATATGGATATAGAAATGGATATAGATGATACAGACAGGAAAAAGCAGATACATAATTATGTTAGTATCTTTAAGTACCGAGATCTTCGACTTAGGAAAAAAAGGGGTCCTGATGTACAGTTTTTATACAGAAGACAAGAGACAACCTGGTGTGGTGGCTCATGCCTGTAATCCCAGAACTTTGGGAGGCTGAGGCGAGCAGATTGCTTGAGCCCAGGAGTTCAAGACCAGCCTGGCCAACATGGCAAGACTCTGTCTCTACAAAAAAATTTAAAAATTAGCCAGGTATGATAGTGGGCACCTGTAGCCCCAGCTGCCTCAGAGGTTGAGGCAGGAGAATCACTTGAGCCTGGGAGACTGAGGCTACAGTGAGCCATGACTGCGCCACTGCACTCCAGCCTGGGTGGACAGAATGAGACCCTGTCTCAAAAAAAAAAAAAAAAAAGAAAAGAAGAGAAAGAAAGAAAAGAAAAAACAAGAGGCATGCCTGATTCTTTCCTTTCCTTATTGGTTTTCACAACAATGAGTTAGTTCCTTAGCATCCTTCAAAGGTGGCCTGTGAGGTTCTTTTGAGTATCAAGATGTTGGCGGAGCACTGTGGCTCACACCTGTAATCTGAGCACTTTGGGAGGCCAAGGCAGGTGAGATCACGCCACTGCACTCCAGCCTGGGCAACAGAGCAAGACTTTATCTTAAAAAAAAAAAAGCCCTGTATCTGTGGACATTTCTCTGTGTATCTCTCTCACACCCTTCTTGAGAAGGACATAAACTCTGTGGACAAAGCAGGTGTGGGCCCCTTAATCTCCCAAGAAATTCTTCTGAACTTCTTCTGAGACAGAGTCTCGCTCTGTCACCCAGGCTGGAGTGCAATGGAGACATCTCGGCTCACTGCAGCCTCCACCTCCCAGGTTCCAGCGATTCTCCTGCCTCAGCCTCCCGAGTAGCTAGGATTACAGGTGAGCACCACCACGCTTGGCTAATTTTTGTATTTTTAGTAGAGATGGGGTTTCGCCATTTTGGCCAGGCTGGTCTCAAACTCCTGACCTCATGTGATCTGCCTGCCTTGGCCTCCCAAAGTGCTGAGATTACAGGTGTGAGGCACCGTGCCTGGCCCACAGGGTTGTTTTGAAGATTCAGGGAGGACATGTGTCCTAGACCTGGCACGTAGGAGTTGGTCAAACACATTTACTGCTCCCCACCCTTCTAATGAACCAAATGCAGCTGTGGGATGGCAGGGGGAGGCCCAGGGATAGCTGAGCAGGGAGGGGATCCTGGGGCTCCAGGGGTGGGCAGGGGACTCAGATGCTCAGATCTGACATGCAGGCCCATGACTGTGAACCCCACTGAGATTTTGGGTTCTTTAATACAACAGTTAACCCCTTCCCTGACTATTAACACCCAGGAGCCATCCTAGCCTAGCCCTTGGACCCTCTCTGGCGCCAGAATGGGCCAGGGCTTGGATATCTCAAAATATCAGCTGACAATAGGTCAGTAAATACTCTGAAAAAATGAAAAAAGGACAACCTGAAACCGAAACCTTGCTTCCGCCTGAACGCTGACCGCAGATCTTTGTCACATTCTGAGACCAGATCCTAGTCACTCAGTGAGCACTGGACCCGGACCAGCCATCCAAGCTACTGACTCCACACTAGTCCTGGCCACAGCCTGAACCATGAAACGCACCTCAGGGAAGAGGAACAGCGAGAGGAAAGGGCAGGAGGCTCGGAACTGTGCTGTGTTTGGCTAGAGGTAACAAGAGGAAAAAAATAGCCCAGAGGGTCCATCGGGGAAAATTTTGGGACATGGACCATGAGAGGTCCTTCGGATTATTAGGAAAATCTCTGAATGTCCCACCGAGGAGTTTTGACTTTTTCTAGGGTCTTTGGAACCATGGGAGATTTAAAGTAGGGTAAGTCACAATCAAATTTGTGCTGTAGAAAAATCACTCTGAAGCCAGGTGCGGTGGCTACTGCCTGCAATCCCAGCCTGGGCGACATAGCGAGACCAGTCTCTACAAAAAATAAGAAAATTAGCTGGGGGTGGTAGCATGAGCCCGTAGCCCCGGCTGCTCAGGAGAGTAAGGTGGGAGGATAGCTTGAGCCCAGGAGTTCGGAGCTGTAGTGAGCCATGATTGCACCACTGCACTCCAGCCTGAGTGACAGAGCGAGACCCTATGAAAGAAAAGAAAAGAGAGAAAGGAAAAGGAAGGAAGAAAGGAAGGAAGGAAGGAAGGAAGGAGAAGGGAAGGGAAGGAAAGAAGGAAGGAAAAAAGGAAGGAAGGGAAGCTCCGCACCCTGAGGGGAATCCACAGAACTGGACCTGCTGACAGATGTTGGCTAAGTTACCAATGGCTGGTGGGAACAAGGATATCTATCAGGGCATCTGCAGGAAAACAGCCAGAAAAATGTCTATATTAATTAAAGTAAAGGCCAAGTTGTTGTAACCCAAAATGCAGTCACTCAAATAAAATACAAGTTTCTTTCTCTCTTTTGTGTCCCTCTTGAAGTATACAGTTAGTCCAGCACGGTAAGCTGGCTCCCCTTCTCGTGGTCAATCATGGACCCAGATTCCTTCAAACTTATTGCTCTGCTATAGTTCAGTGGTTCTCAAAGTGCAGCCTCCAGACCTGCAGCACCAGCATCACCTTGGAACTTTTTTTTTTTTCAAGACAGGCTGGAATGCAGTCATGTAATATCAGCTCACTCCAGCCTCGACCTCCTGCACCCAAGCAATCCTACTGCGTTAGCCTCCCAAGTAGCCAGGACTATAGGCATGCACCAGACACCTAGCTATCTGAAACTTGTTAAAAACTCAAATTCCTAAACCCCACCCCAGACCTACTGAATCAGAAACCCAAAACCTGTGTTTCAACAAGGCCTGCAGGCAATTCTGAGGCATGATTTCAGCAGAGTATCACTACCCTACAGTATTATCATGATCTTCATGGTCAAAGAGCAGAAGGTTTCGTACTGCTTTTTTTCCCCCTTTTTTTCTTTTCCTTTTTTTTTTTTTTTTTTTTAAAGACA
>NC_044995.1:15388086-15471644 GCF_008728515.1 Papio anubis | reverse complement strand
TATGGAGTGTGGACCTGGGAGGTGAGGCGCTTGCAGTGAGCTGGAGATCTCGGCTACTGCACTCCAGCTCTGGGCAGTGAGCCAGACCTGGCCCCCAAAAAAAAAAAAAAAAAGACAGAGTTTCACTCTTGTTGTTCAGGCTGGAGTGCAATGGCACACCCTGCTCACTGCAACCTCCTCCGGGCCCCCGGGTCTAAGCAATTCACCTTGTCTCAGCTCTCTTGGAGTAGCTGGGATTACAGGCATGCACCACTACACCCAGCTAATGTTATATTTTTAGCAGAGACGGGTTTCTATGCTGGTCAGGCTAGTCTGAACTCCTGACTCCTTCAGGCCAATCCACCTGCCTCGGCCTCCCAAAGTGCTGGGATTACAGGCATGAGCCACTGGGCCCAGCCACCTTTTTTCTTTTCTTTCTTTACCTTTCCTTTTTTCTTTTTTGTGATGAATCTCACTCTGTCACCCAGGCTGAGGAAAGTGGCATGATCCTCTGGGCTCACTGCAACCTCCATCTCCTGGTACAAGCAATTCCTATGTCCTTAGACTCCCCTAAGTAGCTGGAATTCCCAGGCACCCTAAATTTCACGCCTGGGCTAATTTTTGTATTTTTAGTAGAAACGGGGTTTCGCCATGTTGGCCAGGCTAGTCTTGAACTCCAGACCTCAGGTGATCCACACACCTCGGCCTCCCAAAGTGCTGGGATTACAGGCGTGAGCCACCGCAACCGGCCGGTTTTCTACTTCTTGAGTCATCCACTCCAGTACAGAAGATGGAAGGGATGGAAAACCTCCGGCTGTTCAAAGACCTCGGGCCCAGAAGAAACTTGAATTTGGGGCACACAAGATGGGTTAGGAGGGTGAGGGAGTCCAGTCTAGCATAATGGTGAGTAATATGGGTTCTGGAGACAGGATGCCTTATTTTAAATCCCAAATGTGTGACTTTCCACAAGTAACATCTCCTTGAGCCTCAGTTCCCTCTTCCATAATATGGGGATCATGACAGTATTATCTGTCTAATGGTGTTACTATGAGAATTCATGGTGTTATGTGCCTGACACACAACAAGCCCTCAAGTATTAGTTTAATATTAGTCTTAATATTTTAAGGTTGATAGGAGTTGCTTTTTGTGCCAAGTCTTGCATTAAAGGATTTCCTACAGTATCACATTGAATCCTCATGGTGTATCCATCGTGATTGCTGTTATGTTATCTAGAGACAGGTTTTGTTAAAATACTCATTTGATAAAGGAGGAAACTGAAGGGCAGACTGGTGAAGTCATTTATCAAAGGAAATACAGATTGTAGGTGCTGGAACTGGAATTCTAACTCAGGTATGATTGACGTAGCCTCCAGTCTTCACCACCTCTCAAGAAAACCAGCTTTCTGCCCCGCGTGTTGGCTCACGCTTGTAATCCCAGCACTTTGGGAGGCCGAGGTGGGTGGATCACAGAGAATCAGGAGTTCAAGACCATCCTGGCCAACATAGTGAAACTCCATCTCTACTAAAAATACGAGCATGAGCCTGTAATCCCAGCTACCTGGGAGGCTGAGGCAGGAGAACCGATTGGACCCTGCAGGCGGAGGTTGAGGTGACCCGAGATTGTGCCACGGCACTCCAGCCTAGGCAACAGAGAGAGATTCCGTCTCGAAAAAAAAAGTAATGAAATGAAATGAATAAAACGAGTCCTAGAGCCAGTAATTATCTCAGTTAAGCAGGTAGTAAAAGTTCTCAACTAGGCAGTGGCACAGCAGGATTCAAATTCAGGGCTGCTGTGATGTCCCCGCAGGACTCTGAGCCTGAGTAACCTGTGGAGCGGGGAGAATACAGCGCCACCTGGTGGTAACTTATCTGTGCCGCTTCTGGCCTGGAAGAACAGCAACTCACACAGCATTTACTGTGTGCCGGCCATTGTTGTAAGTGCTTTACTTAGATTTCTTTCTTTCTTTTTTTTTTTTTTTTAAGACGGAGTCCCATTCTGTCGTCCAGGCTGGAGTGTAGTGGCGCGGTCTCAGCTCACTGCAACCTCCGCCTCCCGGGTTCAAGCGATTCTCCTGCCTCAGCCTCCCGAGTAGCTGGGATTACAGGCGCCGGCCACCACGCCCGGCTAATTTTTTGTATTTTCACAAAATGCAAATTACTAATTTTTTGCATTTTCACCATGTTGGCCAGGCTGGTCTTGAACTCCTGACCTCGTGATCCACCCGCCTTGGCCTCCCAAAGTGCTGGGATTACAGGCGTGAGCCACCACCCCCGACCCATTTAATTTAAATTGACTTATTTAATCGCTCCCCTTAACAACCCGCTAAGGCAGGTAAGTTATAATCGGCACCCCTTCCACTTTTCACCCTTTTTTCTTTTCTTATTTCAATAGTTTTTGGGGAACAGGTGGTTTTTGGTTACATAGAATAATTTCTTTAGTACTGATTTCTGAGATTTTGGTGCATCTGTCACCTGAGCAGTTTACACTATACCTAATGTGTAGTCTTTTAGCCCTCACTACCCTCCCACCCTTCCCCTCTGAGTCCCCAAAGTCCATTAGATCATTCTTATGCCTTTGCACCCTCATAGCTTAGTTCCCACTTATAAGTGAGAACATACAATATTTGGTTTTCAATTTCTGAGTTACTTCACTTACAATAATGGTCTCCACCTCCATCCAGGTTACTGCAAATGTCGTTACTTTGTTCCTTTTGATGGCTGAGTAGTATTCCTTGGTGAATACACACTACCTTTTTTTTTTTTTTTTTTTTTGACAGAGTCTTACTCTGTCACCAGGCTGGAGTGCAGTGGCGCCATCTCGGCTCACTGCAACCTCTGCCTCCCGGGTTCAAGCGATTATCCTGCCTCAGCCTACAGGCGCGCGCCACCATGCCCAGGTAATTTTTGTATTTTTAGTAGAGATGGGGTTTCACTATATTGGCCAGGATGGTCTCGATCTCTTGACCTCATGATCCACCCGCCTCCGCCTCGCTAAGTGCTGGGATTACAGGTGTGGATGAGCCACTACGCTTGCACTACATTTTCTGTATCCACTCACTGGTCAATGGGCATTTAGGTTTGTTCCATATTTTTGCAACTGCAAATTGTGCTGCTATAAACATGTGCATGCAGCTGTCTTTTTCATATAAAGACTTATTTTCCTTTGGGTGGATACCCAGTAGTGGGATTGTTGGATCAAATGATAGTTCTGCTTTTAGCTCTTTAAGGAATCTCCATACTGTTTTCCATAGTGATTGTATTAGTGTACATTCCCGCCAGCCGTGTAAAAGTTCCCTTTTCACCACATCCACGGCCAACATCTGTATGTTTGATTTTTTAATTACGATCATTCTTGCAGGAGTAAAGTGGTATTTCATTGTGTTTTTAATTTGCATTTCCCTGATAATTAGCGATGTCGAGCATTTTTTTCATAGGTTTGTTGGCCATTTTGTATATCTTCTTTTGAGAATTGTCTATTCATGTCCTTCATTTTTACTTTCATTTGAAAAAATTGTTTTATTTGTGGATGATTTCAAACATACACAAGAGTAGATATAAGACTATATCCGGCCGGGCGCAGTGGCTCACGCCTATAATCCCAGCGCTTTGGGAGGCCAAGGTAGGCAGATCACTCAAGGTCAGGAGTTCGAGACCAGCCTGGCCAACATGGTGAATCCCGTTTCTACCAAAAAATACAAAAATTAGCCGGGCGTGATGGAGAATGCCTGTTGTCCCAGCTACTTGGAAGGCTGAAGTGGGAGAATCGCTTGAACCCAGGAGGCGGGAGTTGCAGTGAGCCAAGATCATGCCACTGCACTCCAGCCTGGGTGACAGAGACCCTGTCTCAAAAACAAAAGAAAAAAGACCAGGCGCGGTGGCTCATGCCTGTAATCCCAGCACTTTGGGAGGCCAAGGTGGGCAGATCTTCTGAGGTCAGGAGTTCAAGACCAGCCTGACCAACATGGTGAAACCCTGTCTCTACTAAAAATACAAAATTAGTCGGGCATGGTGGCACACGCCTGTAATCCCAGCTACTTGGGAGGCTGAGGCAGGAGAATCACTTTTTGAAGTTGCAGTGAGCCAAGATTGTGCCATTGCACTCCAGCCTGGGTAACAAGAACGAAACTCTGTATCAAAAATAAATAAATAGACCAGGCGCAGTGGTTCATGCCTGTAATCACAGTGCTTTGGGAGACTGACATGAGAAGATTGCTTGAGGCCAGGAGTTTGAGGTTACAGTGAGCTGTGATCACTCCACGGCACTCCAGCCTGGGTGACAAAGCAAGAAATACAAATAAAATAAATAAATAATAAGGCGGTTTGGTGGGAGGATAGAAGGATAGATATGACAAAACAAACATGAGAAAATGTTCATTGTAGAATCTAAGTGATGAGTATATTGGTGTTTATTATACAATTCCTTAAACTTTTCTTTATGTTTGAAATTTTTTCCTAATAGTGTTGGGAGAAAGTGACATCTATCCTATGAGCCAGCCATTTCTCCCTTTGGTATTTATCCAAGAGAAATAAAAACTTATGTCTACATAAAACTTTGTAAAGGAAGGTTCACCCCAGCTCTATTATCAGCAAGAGACTGGAAACAGCTCAGATGTCCATCAATAGGAGAATGGATAAACAAACTTAAACTGTGCTTTATTTATACAACGGACTCCTACTCAACAATTTAAAAGGAATGAACTACTAACATTCTAACTACTAAAAGGAAAGAACTACTACCACACTAACTAATAACGTGAGTGAATCTCAAACATTTTGCTAAGTGAGATTCAAAAAAGAGTATATTATATAGAATTCTAGTCACAGGAAGTGCTAGAAAAGATAAAGTTAATCTGTGGTTATAGAAATCACAACAGTGATTGCTTTTCAAATGGTTATTAATTGGGAAAAGGCATTAGGAATGCTCCTGGCCGGGCGCGGTGGCTCAAGCCTGTAATCCTAGCACTTTGGGAGGCCGAGACGGGTGGATCACGAGGTCAGGAGATCGAGACCATCCTGGCTAACACGGTGAAACCCCGTCTCTACTAAAAAATACAAAAAACTAGCCGGGCGAGGTGGTGGGCGCCTGTAGTCCCAGCTACTCCGGAGGCTGAGGCAGGAGAATGGCGTGAACCCAGGAGGCGGAGCTTGCAGTGAGCTGAGATCTGGCCACTGCACTCCAGCCTGGGTGACAGAGCAAGACTCCGTCTCAAAAAAAAAAAAAAAAAAAAAAAAAAAAAAAAAGGAATGCTCCTACGGTGATGAACATGTTCTGTGTCTTGAGAGAGATTTGGGTTACATGGGTGTACACCTTTGTCATAACTGACTAAACTGTAAACCTGTGCATTTCATGGAATGTAAATTATACCCTTTTAAGACAGCTGATTCTAAGTGGGAAAGGATTCTGCACCTGCTAAACCAGATAATTTGTCACATAGTGCTTTGTAAGGCTGTGTGTATTGGTATGGAAACACATCCTAGATATATTGCTAGCTCAACTTTCTAGAAGTGGTTCTAATTATTTGCTCTGTTAGACTAAACTAAATGAAGCTGTTACACTATAGATTTGTTGGTATAATGTAGAGGAAGAAATCCAAAGACTGAGGCCAGCCACGGTGGCTCACGCCTGTAATCCCAGCACTTTGGGAGGCTGAGGTGGGTGGATCACCTGAGGTCAGGAGTTTGAGACCAGCTTGGCCAACATGGGGAAGCCCTATCTCTACTAAAAATACAAAATTAGCCGGGCATGATGGCACGTGCCTGTCACCCCAGCTACTCGGGAGGCTGAGGCAGGAGAATCACTTGAACCTGGGAGACGGAGGTTGCAGTGAGCCAAGATCATGTCACTGCACTCCAGCCTGGGCAACAGAGCAAGACTCTGTATCAAAACAAACAAACAAAGACTGAAATAATAAATGTTGAAGAGTATCTGTTAAGTTTAGAAGATCACACATGTCCTAACAATATCTCCTAAGGAAACATGCCTTTCACAATGACATTGAGAAGTATACCGGCATCAGAAGAACTACCATCTTTGAAAAGCCCTGTAATGGCTGGTATAGAAGTAAAAAATTCAGATGGCTCGTTTCAGCCACTGAAATGGGTTCCCTGATTTCAACTGGAATGACACGTTCCAGGACAAAAGATAGGAAGTGAAAGATTTGACAGACATTTCACCAAACAAGACACACAGATAGAAAAAAGCACATGTAAAAATGCTCAATATCATAAGTAATTAGGGAAATTCAAATTTAAGCCACAATGAGATACCACTACACAACTATCCAAACGACTTGTCACATCAAGCGTTGGCCAGGAGAGGGAGGAACTGGAACTCTCATGCACTGCTGGTGGGAATGTACAATGGTACAACCATTTTGGGAAAACAGTATGGCAGTTGCTCAAAAAGTTAAACATACCTTTATGATCCAGCCCCTTCCCTCCTAGATATTTACTCAAGAGAAATGCAATTATATGTTCATATAAAAACTTGTGGCAGGACAAGGTGGCTCATTCCTATAATCCCAACACTTTGGGAAGATGAGGCGAGTGGATTGCTTGAGCTCAAGAGACCAGCCTGGGCAACATGGCAAAACCCTCATCTCTACAGAAAATTTAAAAATTAGCCAGGTGCCGGGCGCGGTGGCTCAAGCCTGTAATCCCAGTACTTTGGGAGGCTGAGAGGGGCGGATCACGAGGTCATCCTGGCTAACACAGTGAAACCCCGTCTCTACTAAAAAATACAAAAAACTAGCCGGGTGGCGGCGCCTGTAGTCCCAGCTACTGGGAGGCTGAGGTGGTGGAGAATGGGCGCAACCCGAGGTGGAGCTTGCAGTGAGCTGAGATCCAAGCACTGCACTTCCAGAAGCCTGGCGATAGAGCAAGACCTGGCCTCAAAAAAAAAAAAAAAAAAAAAAAAAAAAAAAAATTAGCCAGGTATGGTGGCGCCTGCCTCTAGTTCCAGCTACTCAAGAAGCTGAGGTAGAGGGATCCTGTCTCGGGAGACTGGGCTGGCCCAGTGAGTTACACACAAAATTCACTGCACTCCTGCTGGGGTGACAAAGCAAGACCCTGTCTCAAACAACAACAACAAAAACTTGTATACAAGTGTTCATAGAAGCTGCATTTTTAATAGCCATTTGCAAAAATTGCAAACACCCCAAATGTTCATCAATAGGTAAATGGATAAACAAACTGTGGTACATCCACACAATGGAATACTATTTGGCAATAAAAAGGAATGTGCTATTGATACATACAGCAACATGAATAAATCTCAGAATAATTATGTTGAACTCCTCGCCCCAAAAAGGAACATACTATATGATTCCATTTATATAAGACTCAAGAAAATACAAACTAATCTATAGCAATAGAGAACAGATCAGTGGTTGCTTGGAAAATAGGGATGGGAGTATAAGTGGGAGAGATTACAAAAAATACAAGGAAATGTTGGGGAGATTATGGAAATGCTCATTTAAATACGAGCAGCGGATGGGTGTGGTGACTCACACCTGTAATCCCAGCACTTTGGGAGTCCAAGTGGGGAGGATAGCTTGAGTCCAGGAGTTCGAGACCAGTCTGGGCAACATGGCGAAACCCTGTCTCTAAAAAAACCAACCAAACAAAAAAACTAGCCAGGCCTGTAGTCCCAGCTACTTGGGAGACTGAGGTGAGAGAATCAAAATAAATAAATAAATAAACATGAGTCATTTGTTTTACGTCAATTATACTTTGATAAAGTTTTTTTAGTGACTTTGGGAATATAGCAATCAAACGCAATCTCAGGACTTTTTTGCATTCTGTTTTGAACAAAGTAACCAAAAATGACTTTTCTGAGATCACTGGAGAAGTATGAATATGGACTAAGTATTAGATGAAATTAAAGGATTACTATTTTTGCTAGCTGGAATAATGGCATGATGGTACTGCTAAACTTTTTATCATTAAGCAATGCATACTGAGA
Source organism: Papio anubis (assembly GCF_008728515.1). NCBI lineage: Eukaryota > Metazoa > Chordata > Mammalia > Primates > Cercopithecidae > Papio > Papio anubis. The sequence continues at coordinate 15,463,703 of NC_044995.1, read as the reverse complement.
TATTTATGGGGCAAATATCTGGGATTGTCTAAAATTCTTCGGAAAACAGGAATAGATAAAATAAGCTGAGGAGAATGCTGGTAATTGGTGAAACTAGGTGATGGGAGTTTATTGCTTTCTTCTCCCTACTTTCGTAGATATCTGAATGTCACTTTCATAATAAAGTTAGAAACAGGCTGGGCGTGGTGGCTCATGCCTGTAATCCCAGCACTTTGGGAGGTCAAGGCAGGAAGATCGCCTGAGCCCAGGAGTTTGAGAACAGCCTGGCCAACATGGCAAAATCCCATCTCTACTAAAAATACCAAAATTAGCCAGGCGTGGTGGCACATGCCTGTGGTCCCAGCTACTTGGGAGGCTGAGACACAAGAATTGCTTGAACCCAGGAGGCAGATGTTGCAGTGAGCTGAGATTGCACTACTGCACTCCAGCCTAGGTGACAAAAGCAAGACTCTGTCTCAAAAAAAAAAAAAAAGTTAGATTCCAATAAAATAAAAAGAATGACTCCTAGATCTCTAATGACTCCAGCAATCAGGGTGTGGTAATATCACTTACCAAGATAAATGGGAGGTAAACAGGTTCAGAGGAAATCAAGTTCTCATTAAGGACCACATTAAGGTTCATAAAGAACCTTTGGGCCAGGCGTATTGGCTCACACCTGTAATCCCAGCACTTTGGGAGGCCAAGGTGGGCAGATCGCTTGAGGCTAGGAGTTCAAGACCAGCCTGACCAATATGATAAAACCCCATCTCAACTAAAAATAAAAAAATTAGCCAGGCATGGTGGCAGATGCCTGTAATCCCAGCTACTCAAGAAGCTGAGGCAGGAGGATCGCTTGAACCCGGGAGGCAAAGGTTGCAGTGAGTCAAGATTGTGCCACTGCACTCCAGCCTGGGCAACAGAAAAAAAAAAAAAAAAAAAAAAAAAAGCTCACAGGGTGGAGTCCGAGGGAGATCCCATGAGCTTCCACCTGTCCTCTTCAGGTGGGCTCACGTGGACAGGGATTTATTCCCCAGCAAGAAGGTATGACAAGCATGAAGCACTTCCAACCAGGAAAGCTCACCCAAGCTTTGGTGCCCAAAGTGTTCACTGGGGGTCAGTTGCACAGGCATAGAGCACCCAAGTGACTTAGCTCCTCAGTCTCCAGCCTGCAGAGGTCAAACTAATACAGTGTTGCCCAAAGCCCTAGGCATGCAAACACAGACACTTACCATGAGTCATATTGTTAGCATAAATTATCCCTGCGTCCTGCCCAAGGCCCAGATAGTGTTATCAGGCAGGATATTCCAAAGGCTTAGAGGTTAAGGAGCTGGTCAGGGGCCACTTTTTTTCTTTGGAACGTTTAAGACTTAAGCACCCATGCCTGTAGAGTTAAGGCTTTACTGCACATGGCCCGACTTCTGCCGATGAACGTGGAGCTTACATAGCATCTTTTTTTGTTGTTATTGTTGTTGTTGATCTGGAATCCAACTCTGTCGCCCAAGCTGGAGTGCAATGGCAGGATCTCGGCTTACGGCAACCTCCACCTCCTGGTTTCAAGCAATGCTCGTGCCTCAGCCTCCCAAGTAGCTGGCATTACAGGCATGTGCCACCACACCCAGCTAATTTTGTGTTTTTCAGTAGAGACAGGGTTTCTCCATGTTGGCCAGGCTGGTCTCGAACTCCCAACCTCAGATGATCCACCCCCCTCCCTCGGCCTCCCAAAGTGCTGGGATTACAGGCATGAGCCACTATGCCCAGCCATAGCATCTTAATAAAGAACAATAAATTTGTTTGGGAGGCTGAGGCAGGAGAATCGCTTGAACCCAGGAGGCAGAGGTTTCAGTGAGCCAAGATCATGCCACTGGAAACCAGCCTGGGCGACAGAGCTGGATTCCAGATCAACAAAAAGAACAATAAATTTGTAGAGAATGACAAAACACAGGAAAAGAACTTTGAGCTTCCCGGGACAGCAAAGTGTGGGAAGGTAAATATGTCCGGCAACTAGTGGAAGATAAGGGCTGGTTAGTAAGGCTTGTTATATAGATTCCTCTCCTGCCATCTCTGGGATGATAAGAATCTAGAGATTGTACTGGCTGTTAAGAAATCATCCTGCTCTTCTTGGAAGAGAAGGGGCGGGCAGAGTTCTTTCATGTGTCTGCTATTTCTCGATCGTCTTCAGCTCAAAATAATGCTTATGCCAGGATGGCAAATTTGAGGTGACACACTCTCAACCCCTTCACCCATCAATCTAAGGTGACCAGGAACTAACTTGTAGTCTAACAAAGCCAGGTTCACTGACCCATTTCAATGAGGGAGAATGCACACCAGAGCCCTGGGGCATCTCACCAAACAAAGGAAAAGACTGGCCAGGTGAGGTGGCTCGTGCCTGTAATCACAGCACTTTGGGAGCCCAAGTCAAGAGGATCACTTGAGGCCAGGAGTTCAAGACCAGCCTGGGCAACATAGTGAGACTCCCTCTCTTAAAAAAAAAAAAAAAAAAGGCCGGGCGCGGTGGCTCAAGCCTGTAATCCCAGCACTTTGGGAGGCCAAGATGGGCGGATCACGAGGTCAGGAGATCGAGACCATCCTGGCTAACACGGTGAAACCCCGTCTCTACTAAAAATACAAAAAACTAGCTGGGCAAGGTGGCAGGCGCCTGTAGTCCCAGCTACTCGGGAGGCTGAGGCAGGAGAATGGCGTAAAAACCCAGGAGGCGGAGCTTGCAGTGAGCTGAGATCCGGCCACTGCACTCCAGCCCGGGCGACACAGCGAGACTCCATCTCAAAAAAAATAAAGTAAAATAAAATAAGTTTTTTAATTAGCCAGTTGTGGTGGTGCACCTGTAATTCCAGCTACTCAGGAGGCTAAGGCAGGAGGATTGCTTGCACCCAGGAGTTAGAGGCTGCAGTGAGCCTGTGATAATTGTGATGGACTGAGACCCTGTGAAAGGAAGTGAAGAGGAGGGGAGGGCAGGAGGGGGGAAGGGAAGGGCCGGGAGGGGAGGGGAGGGGAGGGGAGGAGAGGGGAGGGAGAGGAGAAAGAAAGAAAAAGAAGGAAAGAAGGAAGGACAGAAGGAAGGAAGGAGGGAGGGAGGGAGGGAAGGAGGGAAAGAAAAAAAAAGAAAGAAAAAGAAAGAAAGAAAAAAAAAAGAAAGAGAAAGAAGGAAGGAAGGGAGGGAAGAGAGAGAGAGAAAGAAGGAAGGAAGGAAGGAAGGAAAGGAGGGAGGGAGGGAAGGAAGGGAAAGAAGGAAGGAAGGAGGGAAGGAGGGGGAGAGGGAGGGGAGGGGGAGGGGAGGGCAGGGGAGGAGGGGGGAAGGGAAGGGCCAGGAGGGGAGGGGAGGAGAGGGGAGGGAGAGGAGAAAGAAAGAAAGAAAAGGAAGGAAGGAAGGAGGCAGGGAGGGAGGAGGGAGGGGGAGAGAGAGAGACAAAGAAAGAAAGGGAGGGAGGGAGGGAAGGAAGGAAGAGGGAGGGAGGGAGGGGGAGGGGAGGGGGGAGGGGAGGGGAAGGAAGAGGTCAGTTCAAGACCAGCCTGGTCAACAAGGTGAAACCCGGTCTCTACTAAAAATACAAAAATTAGCAGGCGTGGTGGTGCTAATCCCAGCTACTCAGGAGGCCGAAGCAAGAGAATCACTTGAACCCAGGAGGCAGAGGTTGCAGTGAGCCGAGATCATGCCACTGCAAACCAACCTGGGTGACAGAGTCAGACTCTGTATCAAAAAAAGAAATGAAATAAATTAATTAAATGGAATGAAACTAATTTGTGGATACAAGGAAAAAATTTTTAAATTTTAGAAAAAGAAAATGTTACCTGCCTCTCGGTGGTATGTGAAGATTTAGCAAGACGTGTAGACAAAGGGCTGAACACAAGTCCTCATAGGACGCCCTTAATAAATATTAGCTATTGTTGTTATTTATATTATCATTATTTTCACACAGATAATTTTGATCAACTGAAAGCACCACCCACCTCCATACACATTAACCCAGAGCAATGTATTGTCAGTGCTTAAGAGAAAGGGCTGACTGGGTGTGGTGCCTCACGCCTGTAATCCCAGCACTTTGGGAGGCCGAGGCGGGCAGATCATCTGAGGTCGGGAGTTCGAGACCAGCCTGACCAACATGGAGAAACCCCATCTCTACTAAAAATACAAAAATTAGCCGGTCCTGGTGGCGGGCACCTGTAATCCCAGCTACTCAGGAGGCTGAGGCAGGAGACTCCTTGAACCCCGGAGGCAGAGGTTGCGGTGACCCGAGATAGGGCCATTGCACTCCAACCTGGGCAACAAAAGCGAAACTCCGTCTCAAGAAAAAGAGAGAAAGGGCTTTGTTGCCACAACGTATAAGTTCAGTCCTAGTTCATTTGCTTCCGAACTGTGTGAACTTAAGCAATTGTGTCATTTTCCTGAGCCTCAGTTTCCTTATCTGTAAGTGGGAATCATAAGTACATTTCCCTCAGGATTTCTGAGAATTAAATGGGATCCATTACTATTCTCTCTCCCTCTATGTCTTCCTTCTTCCACTCAAGCCATTTCTGTCTCCCTGCCCCCGCCATTCCTAAACCTTCCCACCTCCGCTACAGCTCACAGCACCACCTGGAGGCCTGGAGGGTCTGACCCTCGGAGGGGGCACAAGAATGGGAGAGTGGGTAAGGTGCAGGGTGCTGAGCTAGAGAGGGCTGGAGAGTCCTGGGATGTTACCTGTTATCACTGGAGGAGACCAGAGGCACATTTAACCTGGTGGGGGGCGGTGAGGGGTTTCCCCTGTGCGAGTTACATCTGCATGGGTACTTTTGTGTGTGTTTGTAGGTAAAAGGCAGTTAAAAGTCTGGGATGGCTGGAATCTGGAACCTGAAGTCTTTGGAGAATGGAAAGGAGTGGTTGTGCATGAGTCTCTCAGCAATATAACAGGGGTAAGTTATTCTGAAATATTAGATATAAATATAGAATATGAATATATTAGCATATATGTACAGATAAATGATGTATGCTTATACAATAAAAAGATGATTTAGGGCTAGGCCTGGGGGCTCACGCCTGTAATCCCAGCACTTTGGGAGGTCGAGGTGGGCGGATCACAAGGTCAGGAGATCCAGACCATCCTGGTTAACATGGTGAAACCCCGTGTTAAAATAGCTGGGCGTGGTGGTGGGTGCCTATAGTCCCAGCTACTCGGGAGGCTGAGGCAGGAGAATCGCTTTAACCTGGGAAGTGGAGCTTGTAGTGAGCAGAGATCGCGCCACTGCACTCCAGCCTGGGCAACAGAGCGAGACTCCATGTCAAAAAAAAAATTACAAAAATTAGTTTGGTGTGGTGGTGCATGCCTGTAGTCCCAGCTACTCAGGAGGCTGAGGCAGGAGAATCGCTTGAACCCAGGAGGCGGAGGCTGCAGTGAGCTGAGATCAGGCGACTGCACTCCAGCCTGGGCAACAGAGCGAGACTCCATCTCAAAAAAAAAGCTGATTTAGATAGATAATATAAATAAAAATATAAATTATATAGACATAAATGGTATATAGATGATTCAAATATAGATGATATAAATATAGTATAGACATGTGATACGAATATAGAAATGGATATAGATGATACAGACAGGAAAAAGCAGATACATAATTATGTTAGTATCTTTAAGCACTGGCCGGCGCGGTGGCTCACGCCTGTAATCCCAGCACTTTGGGAGGTCGGGGCGGGCGGATTACGAGGTCAGGAGATCGAGACCATCCTGGCTAACACGGTGAAACCTCATCTCTACTAAAAATACAAAAAAAAAATTAGCTCGGCGTGGTGGCGGATTTCTCTAGTCCCAGCTACTCAGGAGGCTGAGGCAGGAGAATGGCGTGAACCTGGGAGGCGGAGCTTGCAGTGAGCCAAGATCATGCCACTGCACTCCAACCTGGGAGAAAGAGTGAGACTCCGTCTCCAAAAAAAAAAAACCTTTAAGTACTGAGATCTTCGGCTTGGGAAAAATCGGGTCCTAATGTACAGTTTTTATACAGAAGGCAAGAGACAACAGGGCGTGGTGGCTCATGCCTGTAATCTCAGAACTTTGGGAGGCTGAGGCAGGCCGATTGCTTGAGCCCAGGAGTTCAAGACCAGCCTGGCCAACATGGCAAGACTCTGTCTCTACAAAAAAATTTAAAAATTAGCCAGGTATAATGGTGGGCACCTGTAGTCCCAGCTGCTACAGAGGCTGAGGCAGGAGAATCGATTGAGCCTGGGAGATTGAGGCTGCAGTGAGCCATGACTGCGCCACTGCACTCCAGCCTCGGTGAACAGAATGAGACCCTGTCCCAAAAAAAAAAAAAAAAAAAAAGAAAGAAAAGAAAAAGCAAGAGACATGCCTGATTCTTTCCTTTCCTTATTAGTTTTCACAATGGGTTAGTTCCTTAGCATCCTTCAAAGGTGGCCTGTGAGGTTCTTTTGAGTATCAAGATGTTGGCAGAGCACTGTGGCTCACACCTGTAATCCCAGCACTTCGGGAGGCCAAGGCAGGTGGATCACTTGAGGTCAGGAGTTTGACCTCACCTGGCCAACATGGTGAAACCCTGTCTCTACTAGTGCCTGTAATCCCAGCTACTCAGGAGGCTGAGTCAGCGGAATAACTTGAACCTGGGAGGTGGAGGTTGCAGTGAGCCAAGATCATATCACTGCACCACAGCCTGGGCGACAGAGTGACACTCCATCTCAAAAAAAAAAAAAAGATGCTGATTCCCTGACTTGTTGGATCACGGTGAGAGTTGTATGGCTATGTCAGAATCTAGTGATAAAATACTAACAAGTGGAAAAAAAATACTAACAAGTGATTGGAAGAGTAAGTAAATGAAAGACGAGACAGTTATTGACTTTAGGATAAACAAGCCTGTATGAGAAAGGAAATGTCATCACTGAATAGTTTACTACACGGCCTAACTGTGGACTCATCTATTGCAGAGTCATCATGCAAACATTCAACATTGATTTAACTAGACGTAGTGATAAACGTCCAGGGGCGGTAGCTCACACCTGTAATCCCAGCACTTTGGGAGGCCGAGGTGGGTAGATCACCTGAAGTCAGGAGTTTAAGACCAGCCTGTCTCTACTAAAAATATAGAAATTAGCCGGTGTGGTGGCTTGTGCCTGTAGACCCAGCTACTCGGACGGCTGAGGCACGAGGATCACTTGAACCTGGGAAGTGGAGGCTGCAGTGAGCCAAGATTGTGCCATTGCATTCTGGCCTGGGTGACAAAGCAAGACTCCATCTCAAAAAAAAAAAAAAAAGAGAAAGAAAGTTCAGAGTCAGAGAAGATGTGACCGCTGAAGCAGAGACTGGAGTGATGCAGCCAGAAGCCATGGCATGAAGGCAGCCTCCAGAGGCTGGGAGAAGCAAGTGACAGATTCTCCATTGAAACCTCCAGAAGGATCCAGCCCTGCTGACACTTGACTTTAGCCCGTTAAGGTTTGTTTCAGACTTCTGACCTCCAGAACTGTAAGAGAATAAATTTGTGTTGATTTACACCACTAAGTTTGTGGAAATTTGTTAATGGCAGCAATAGAAAAATAATAACACCATCAGCCGGGTACAGCGGTTCACGCCTGTAATCCCAGCATTTTGGGAGGCCAAGACAGGCTGATCATTTGAAGCCACGAGTTCGAGACCACCCTGGCCAACACGGTGAAACCCTGTCTCTACTAAATATACAAAAAGTAGCCCAGTGTGGTGGCACATGCCTGTAGTCCCAGTTACTTGGGAGGCTGAGACAAAGGATCCCTTGAACCCAGGAGGTGGAGGTTGCAGTGAGCTGATCCCAAAGTGCTGGGATTACAGGCGTGAGCCACCGCATCCGGACCCCCCCCCTTTTTTTTTTGAGACGGAGTCTCTCTGTGTAGTCCAGGCTGGAGTGCAGTGGCGCGATCTCGGCTCACTGCAAGCTCCGCCTCCCGGGTTCACGCCATTCTCCCGCCTTAGCCTCCGAGTAGCTGGGACTACAGGCGCCCGCCGCCGCGCCCGGCTAGTTTTTTTGTATGTTTAGTAGAGACGGGGTTTCACCATGTTAGCCAGGACGGTCTCGATCTCCTGACCTCGTGATCCACCCGCCTCGGCCTCCCAAAGTGCTGGGATTACAGGCTTGAGCCACCGCGCCCGGCCTATTTTTTTCTTTTTTTTGAGACAGAGTCTTGCTTTTGTTGCCCAGGCTGAAGTGCAGTGGTGCAATCTTGGCTCACTGCAACTTCAGCCTCCCGGGTTCAAGCGATTCTCATACCTTTTCATCTCAGCCTTCCAAAGCACTGCGATTACAGGCATGAGCCACTGTGCCTGGCCTATTTATTTACTTATTTTTAAGATGGAGCTTCACTCATGTTGCCCAGGCTGAAGTGCAATGGCGCGATCTCGGCTCACTGCAACTTCCACCTCCCGGGTTCAAGCAATTCTCCTGCCTTGGCCTCCCAAGTAGCTGGGATTACAGGCATGTGCCACCATGCCGGGCTAATTTTGTATTTTTAGTAGAGATGCGGTTTCACCATGTTGACCAGGCTGGTCTCGAACTCCTGAACTTAAGCGGTCCACCTGCCTCAGCCTCCCCAAGTGCTGGGATTACAGGCTTGAGCCACCGCACACGGCCCTGGAGTGGCTTTTATGTGGCAACAAGAGTTAGAGATCCCTCTGGCCTAAACAACTCAGACTCCCCCAATATACTATATATTGTCTTTCTCTTGGTCTTTGCCCAGGCTCTCCCGGCTCCCTCTGTGGCTGCAGTTAGGGTTCACTCTTGGTCCAGGGTTAAGATTCGTTCCAAGGCCTGGATCAGCAGTCAGTCCCTGCCTGTGGTCAGGACACGGACTGATAACTTTCACTTTCCTGGAATGTCTACTGATCCTGTGACTGTCCGGCCCCTGCTCACTCAGGCACTAGAAGAGAATGCAAACTGTTGGAGCCTCTGGTTCAGGTTTCCCCGAGGTCATCTCAGCCATACCCCTGTCTCCTAGAGAAATTTCTCAAGAGATTAAGGGACTCATTCAACTTGGCACGTACCTTGGTTGCCTTAAGTATTTCTTTATCTTCAAAATAAATTGTGCCAAAGTCCTAGATATCAGAATGTCAACAGGGAGAGGTTCCCACCCATGCCTCGCGTTTGCCCTCGCACCTTGCACCTGTTAGGCAGACGACTCTGTGCAAGTCACTTCCTGACTCTGGCCCTAAAACCTCTTTTGTAAAACAAAGGGGATGGGTCAGAGGGTCTCCAATGGGGTTCCAAGATGAAAATTTCTCAATTCTGAGCATCTAGAGTCTCCAGGCAGTGTGGCACCGACTCTGGATTCAGAGAGAGCCCCAGCTCGGGCCCAAAGCCTGGGAGTTACTAACTGGCTGGCCTTGGGAAAGTGACAGAACATGCCCAAGCCTCAGTTTCCTCATCTGTAAATGGGTTAAGTCCTCCAGTACCATGTTCAATACAAGTAGTGAGAGTAGACATCTTGTCTTGTTGCCATTCTGAAATGGAACATTTTCAGCGTTTCACTATTAGGTATAAGTTTGCTGTAGGAAACTTGATTAGATTAAGTCATTTTATTCTTAGTTTGCTAGGATTTTTTTTTTCTTTGAGACAGAGTCTCACTCTGTTACCCAGGCTGGAGTGCAGTGGCGCGATCTGAGCTCACTGCAACCTCGACCTCCCAGGTTCAAGCGATTCTTCTGCCTCAGCCTCCCGAGTAGCTGGGATTACAGGTGCATGTCACCTCGCCCAGCTAATTTTTGTATTTTTAGTAGAGGTGGGGTTTCACATGTTGGTCAGGCTGGTCTCAAACTCCTGACCTCAAGTGATCTGCCTGCCTCAGCCTCCCAAAGTGTGTAAGCACCGCACCCAGCCATTTTTTCTTTTTAATCATGAGTAGGTGTTGAATTTTGTTAGATACTTTTTTAGATCCATTGAGATCATCATACAGCTTTTCTCCTTTAGTCTAAATAATACTGAGTAATTTTCAGATGTTAAATTATTTTTCCTGGAATAACAACAACAGAACTATGATTTATTAACATTTTTATGTTTTGTAAGATTCTGTTTGCTAATATATTTATTTATATTTTGAACTCCTATCTGTACCAGATGCTAATATTTTATGTATTTATTTATTTATTCTCTAAAGTGACACATAGAGGCCGGGTGCAGTGGCTCACACGTGTAATCCCAGCACTTTGGGAGGCTGAAGCAGGCAGATCATTTGAGGTCAGGCGTTCGAGACCAGCCTGGCCAACATGGTGAAACACCATCTCTACTACAAATACAAAAATTAGCTGGGCGTAGTGGCACGTGCCTGTAATCCCAGCTACTCCGGAGGCTGAGGCAAAAGAATCACTTGAACCCAGGAAGCAGAGGTTGCAGTGAGCCAAAATCACGCCACTGCACTCCGGCCTGGGTGACAGAGCGAGACTCAGTCTCAAAAAAAAAAAAAAAGTAACGCACTAACCTCCTGACCCACTCAGAGTGGGTCTTACCTGCTAGAAAGATAGAAAAGAATAGAACCAGGCCAAGCTGACTCCGGCAGCTTTAGGAGAACAATAGTAATGGCAGGAGTGGCCGGTGATGGACAGCTGGGGGTGGAACTGAAATTGACAGCAACCAGGGAGTAGTGGGTTGAAGGGAGAAAGGGAATTCTTTTTCTGTAGTCTTTGAAATTTTATTTTTCTCTTTTCTTTTTTGGAGACAAGGTCTTGCTCTGTTGCCCAGGCTGGAGGGCCATGGCGCAATCATAGCTCACTGCAGCCTTGAACTTGAGTGATCCTCCCGCCTCAGCCTCCCAAGCAGGTGGAACTTCAGGCGTCTGCCACCACACCCAGCTAATTTTTAAATTTTTTATAGATATGGGGGCCTCGCTATGTTGCCCAGGCTGGTCTTGAACTCCTGAACTCAAGCGATCCTCCCACCTTGACCTCCCAAAGGCCTGAGCCACTGCACCCAGCTGAAGTTTGTAATCGACCCATAATCATCTATTACTTACGTAACTGAATTCCTATGAAAAGCATAATAAAGTGGAGATCATAAAGGTGCCGACTTCCAGGCTGTTGTAAGATTTCGGTGCCACACCTGGCACAGAAAAAGCATGGAGAACAGGAGGGCAGTGAACACCAGCCGGCACATGTTGGCTACGTGCCAGGATTTCCCTAAATGCTGCGCATTCATCCTATGATTCCCATAAGCCTCCAAGGGCTGTACTCACATGTCATCCTTGACCTGCTGATGAGAAGTTCAGTCAAAGGCCCAAGGTCACAAATCAAGCCAGCCTAAGACTGGAACCCACGGAGGAGAGGAGGAGGAGGAGAGGAAGGAGAGAAAGGATTATTGTCCGTCTCTCTCTGGTTCTCCGCACACCCCTCACCTCCAGGGTTTTCAGTCTGTCTCTGGACCATCCTCCTCCTCTCCCCTGCCCCATTCTCCAAAAACCCAAAGGGGTGACTTGTAGGCTGAGGTGTGTGTGTGCCTAGTACAGAAAGTCAGGGCGGTACAGGGTGGAGGCAGATGACAGTGTGGGAGTGGTTTCGGTCCCACCGAGATATGGAAAGGTGGGCGTCAGAGAAGAGTGCACTCTTTCATTTCTTCATCATCACAGCCCAGAGGGACCACTCTGTTCTGGGCATGTTGGGGGGTAGGAGTAGAGCAAAAAAAAAATGCCCCCAGATGAAGAGAGTAGTGGGAGAAGGAGAGAAGGAGCATCCCAGAGCCATAGACACTTAGGGGCTGTGTGAGTCTGGGCAGGTGACCTAGGGTCCTTGAGCCTCAGTTTCCTCATCTGAAGATGAAGATGATATATTAGTATTGCGCTCAGAGGAGGACTAGGTACAGTTATAAGCCTCATTTACAGATGAGGAAAACTGAGGTTGGACAACTTGGCTAAAGTTACATAATAGACACAGTGGGGTGCTCCCTCAGCACGACTCTCCGGCCAAGAAATCCGGCTGCAGAGGAGGATGGACTCCAGGAGAAAGAACAGGCTGCCATTCCCATGGTTCGGCATGGACATCGGTGGAACGCTGGTTAAATTGGTCTGCTTTGAGGCCGGGAGCGGCGGCTCATGCCTGAAATCCCAGCACTTTGGGAGGCCATGGCGAATGGATCACCTGAGGTCAGGAGTTTGAGACCAGCTTGGCCAACATGGTGAAACCCTGTCTCTACTAAAAATACAAAAATTAGCTGGGTGTGGTGGTGCGTGCCTGTAATCGCAGCTACTCGGGAGGCTGATGTAGGAGAATCACTTGAACCCAGGAGGTGGAGGTTACAGAGAGCTGAAATTGCACCACTGCACTCCAGCCTGGGCGACAGAGCAAGATTTTTTTCTCCGAAAAAAAAAAAGAAAAGAAAAGAAAAGAGAAAGGCAGTGGTGTGAGCAGGGAAATGAGTTGAATTCCAGTAACTCTGGTTCCCCTGTGTTTCCAGAACAGAGCTTCCAGCCCCCAGACCTCAAGCTTCGGCATCCACGGCATCCACGCTCCTCTCCATTCCATCCCCCAAACATGTTCCTGCTAAACTGTTAAACTCCAGTTCCCGCCTATCCCACTACCTACCCACCACCCCTCTTCCACTCCCCCTGTCTCCACTAACCTGCCAATCCACATATTTTCATCAGCCAAGATCGCTGTCCATCTATGAGCAAGAAGCCAGTTGTTGAGACAGGTACATTTTCATCCCATTTAATGACTGTGTCTTCCTCATCTCATGGCAGGCCTAGGGAAGGCAGACAAGCCCTGTCCCTGCACTCACCCCACTTTGGGCTAGGAGAGGAAACCAGCTCAGACAAATAATATAACAAATAATAATAACAGCAGATGCCCGCTGTTTCAAGATCCTCTGGCTGCAGAGAAGAGGGTGGAGGGGAACTGAACGTGGAGGCCTGGGGCTCTGAGAGGAGAATGGGTGGGGCCTAGATGGGAGGGGAAAGAGCCAGAATAGAATGTACGGAGGGCAGAAGCCGGCAGATCAAAGCCAAATGCTAGAGGCAGAAGAAAACAGAACCCCATGACTCAGGTGTTTGAAATGAGGGAATTCTCAACCCAGAGACAGATGCAGAACTGATTCTAAGAGGAAAAGATCAGAAACGACCTAGAGATCTGATCAGATGGGAGATTAAATGGATGGAGATGTTGTGCCAAAGCCTTCTCTGAAACACCTCCCAGGCGTTAAAATTAGCAATCCAGAGCCAGCTGTATGGATATGAATGAACCATTTTTTCTTTTCTTTTCTTTTTTTTTTTTTTGAGACAGAGTCTCACTCTGTCGCCCAGGCTGGAGTGCGGTGGTGTGATCTTGGCTCACTGCAATCTCTGCCTCCTGGGTTCAAGCAATTCTCCTGCCTCAGTCTCCCGAGTAGCTGGGACTACAGGTGCCGGTGTTTTGCATCTCAAAAACAGAAAAAAAGGAAAAAAGAAAATGTTTTATATATTTAACCAACAATTTAAAGCGTACTATAGGCTGGACGCAGTGACTTAAGCCTATAATCCCAGCATTTTGGGAGGCCGAGATGGGTGGATTGCTTGAGCCCAGGAGTTTGAGACCAGCGTGGACAACATGAGACCCTGCCTCTAAAGAAAAGTTTAATATAAGCTAGGCACTATTAAGTGTTTAAAATGTTAACTAATTTAATATGTATACAGTACTCTAATAAAAAAGCAGGGCCTGGGATGGGGAAGGGAGTTAAGCTAATTCAGCTCGTGTGGTCTGGGAGGGTCTCTGCTGGAAGGGGGCTGATCTTTGAGAAGGGATCAGAATGAGCCAACCTCAATTTCCAGGACAAGCACTTCAGACAGAGGACAAGTGCAAAGGCCCTGAGGCTGGCTAGACATTGGAGAAACAGAAACAAGTGATGTATTATAAGCAGAGAAGACAGTGGGCCAAGATGATGTCAAATTCAGCAACCAATGGACAGATGCTGAAGGGCCTTGTAGGTCACCATGAGGGGCTCGAATTTTATTACCACGATAGTGGAAAGTCTTGTTCTGGACTCTTTTTTTTTTTTTTTTTTTTTTTTTTGAGATGAAGTCTCACTCTGTAGCCCATGCTGGAGTGCAATGGCGTGATCTCGGCTCACTGCACCCTCTGCCTCCTGGGTTCAAGAGATTCTCCTGCCTCAGCCTCTATAGTAGCTGGGATTATGGGATTGCAGGCATGTGCCACTGCACCCAGCTAACCTTTTGTACTTTTTTAGTAGAGATGGGGTTTCACCATGTTGGCCGGGCTGATCTTGAACTCCTGACCCCAGGTAATCCGCCCACCTCAGCCTCCCAAAGTGCTAGAATTACAGGTGTGAGCCACCACACCCAGCCTGAAATCTTTATTATTTTATTTTATTGAGAGACAGGGTCTCGCTGTGTTGTCCAGGTTGGGGTGCAGTGGTGCCATCACAGCTCACTGCAGCCTCGACCTCCTGGACTCAAGTGATTCTCTCACTGCTGCCTCCTGAGTAGCTGGGACTACAGGCATGTGCGACCATGCCCGAATAATTTTTCTTTTTGGAGAGATGGGGTCTCACTATATTTCCCACTATATTGAACTCCTGGGCTCAAGCAATCCTGCCTTTTTTGAGATAGCGTCTCACCCTGTCACCCAGGCTGGAGTGCAATGGCATGATCTCAGTTCACTACAACCTCCACCTCCTGGGTTCAAGTGATTTTCCTGCCTCAGCCTCCTGAGTAGCTGGGATTACAGGTGCATCGCCTGGCTAATTTTTGTATTTTCGGTAGAGAAGGGGTTTCACCATATTCAGGCTGCTCTCAAACTCCTGACGTCGTGATCCGCCCGCCTCAGCCTCCCAAAGTGCCAGGATTCCAGGCATGAACCACTGCACCCCACGAGAACTTTTAAGTTTTCTTATCTATAGGATGTTGCAATCATCATCATCTTTAAACATTAGACTTGGAATCTTTATAGTCCTGCTATATAGCAGGACTATAAAGAATTATATATATATATGCATATATATACATATATATGACTCTGAGTCTCACTTTATTGCCCTGGCTGGAGTAGAGTGGCACAATATTGGGTCACTACAACCTCCAGCTCCTGGGTTCAAGTAATTCTCCTGCCTCAGCCAACCGAGTGGCTGGGCTACAGGAGTGCACCACCATCCACCACACCCAGTTAATTTTTTTTTTTTTTTTTTTTTTTTTGAGATGGAGTCTCGTTCTGTCGCCCAGGCTGGAGTGCAGTGGGGAGATCTTGGCTCACTGCAACCTCCTCCTTGCGGGTTCAAGCAAGCAATTCTCTGCCACAGCCTCCCGACTGGCTGGGATTACAAACGCCCACCACCATGCCTGGCTAATTTTTGTATTTTTAGTAGAGACGAGGTTTCACCATCTTGGCCAGGCTGGTCTTGAACTCCTGACCTCGCGATCCACCCACCTCGGCCTCCCAAGGAGCTGGGATTGAGAGCAGGCATGAGCCACTGCGCCCGGCCAATTAATTTTTGTGTTTTCAGTAGAGATAGGATTTCACCATGCTTATTAGGCTGGTCTCAAACTCCTGACCTCAGGCGATCCACCTGCCTTGGCCACTGTGCCTGGTCAACATTCTTGCTATTTTTATTCTAGGCTGGAGACCTTTCTCTCAAGAACAAAATGAGAATGCTCCCTGGAGTCCGTACTGATCCCTCCTCCCTCCCACCGTACATTAGTTTTCTCCTTGCATTTAAAAAGATCTTTCTGGCTGGCATCCAGTGAATGAATTGTGGAGGAGTGGGAGAAGGAGAGAGGAAGCAGGTAGCTCAGTGGGGAGGCTACTGCAAAATCCTGGCAAGCAATGACAGTACCTTGGATCAGGGCTGGTGTCAGTTAGATCAGGGTGGTAGGGAAAGGAGGAAATGGATACATTTGGAATATATTTGGAGGTAGAGCCAGCAGGATTTGCTGACAAATTGGGTTTAAAGTCAAAGAGAGAAATCAAGGTTAACAAATGAATAAAAACAGATGTGGTCTCAGGTGAGTGGAGACATTATGCAAAAAGACTATTGCAACAGGGGGAAAGATGGCTGTAAAAACAATGAACACCACCAGAATCTGATAACCCAAAAGGATGTGTTGTCTAATGAAACTAATTTTTTCCCCTCCTCCTTTTTTTTTTCTTTTGAGATGGAGTTTTGCTCTTGTTGCCCAAGCTGGAGTGCAATGGTGCGATCTCGGCTCACTGCAACCTCCGCCTCCCAGGTTCAAGCGATTCTCCTGCCTCAGCCTCCCGGGTAGCTGGGATTACAGGCATGCGCTACCACACCTGGCTAATTTTGTATTTTTAGTAGAGACAGGGTTTCACCATGTTAGCCAGGCTGGTCTCGAACTCCTGACCTCAGGTGATCTGCCCACCTCGGCCTCCCAAAGTGCTGGGATTACAGACATGAGCCACCGTGCCCAGCCTCTCCTCCTATATTTTGCTGTCATCAGCAAGTGAAAAGATGATGATACCTTTTACAGAGGTAAGGAAGGAGATGAGAGAAAGTATTCCCAGATGGGGTGGGAAGCTGGTAGAGCCCATTTTGCAGGAGATGGGGGAATCGGGAATTCTTCTGGATCCATGAAGTTTGAGATGTCTGTTAGTTCTCCCAGGGGTAGAACAGAGTGAGCAGACAGGCTCAAGGTTGGATTTGGGACATCCTAGAAACCTTTCAGAACAAGGCAAAGGAGGAACTGAGAACTGGCATTTACTTCATGGCAAGAGCATATGAGCCTCCCCACCCCTCCTCCTTCGGCTTCGGGGCACCCCTGGGTGTCAGAGGATAGAATCAATGCTAGAGAAGACCGCAGTCAAGGATTCCCTAGACTCCAGGGAGCATTCTGCTATGCTCTTGAGGGAAAGGGCTCTGGACTAGAATAAAAATTGCAAGATTGAAGTCTGGGCGCAGTGGCTCATGCCTGTAATCCCAGCACTGTGGGAGGCCGAGGCGGGTAAATCGCCCGAGGTCAGGAGTTCGAGACCAGCCTGGCCAACATGGTGAAACCCCAACTCTACTAAAAATACAAAAGGTAGCTGGGAGTGGTGGCGGGTGCTTGTAATCCCAGCTACTCAGGAGGCTGAGGCAAGAGAATCACATGAACCCGGGAGGTAGAGGTTGCAGTGAGCCAAGATCATGCCACTGCACTCTAGCCTGGGCAACATAGCGAGTCCCTGTCTCAAAAAAAAAAAAAAAAAAAAAAAATTGTGAAAATTTTAAGAGTCTAATATTTTAAAACTCCAGCATATGCATGTCAAAGCTCATCTAATTATACACTTAAGAGGTATGCATTTGGGCGCGGTGGCTCAAGCCTGTAATCCCAGCACTTTGGGAGGCCGAGACGGGCGGATCACGAGGTCAGGAGATCGAGACCATCCTGGCTAATACGGTGAAACCCCGTCTCTACTAAAAATACAAAAAAAAAAAAAAAAAAAACTAGCCGGGCGAGGTGGCGGGCACCTGTAGTCCCAGCTACTCGGGAGGCTGAGGCAGGAGAATGGCATAAACCCAGGAGGCGGAGCTTGTAGTGAGCTGAGATCCGGCCACTGCACTCCAGCCTGGGCGACAGAGCAAGACTCCGTCTCAAAAAAAAAAAAAAAAAGAGGTATGCATTTCATTGTATATAGGATACCTTGAGGAACAAAAAGTATCTGCCAACAAATACTGAGCTCTAGCTACTGATATCCATGCTGATGTATTTGGGAGTGAAGTGTACTGGTGTCTGCAACTGACTTTGAAATGCTTAAAACAAATCAATGAATAGATAGGTAAAATTAATAGATATGTAATGAAAAATGGGCCGGGCACAGTGACTCATGCGGGTAATCCCAGCACTTTGGGAGGCTGAGGAGAGAAGATCACCTGAGGTCAGGAGTTTGAGACCAGCCTGGTCAACATGGCAAAACCCCATCTCTACTAAAAATACAAAAAATAGCCAGGCGTGGTGGTGCACGCCTGTAATCCCAGTGCTACTTGAGAGGCTGAGGCAGGAGAATTGCTTGAACCCGGGAGGCAGAGGTTGCAGAGATTGCATGCCATTGCACTCCACTCTGGGCAACAGAGTGAGACTCTATCTCAAACAAAAAACAAACAAACAAAAATAGAATAGGCAACAAAGAAAGGATAATAAAATGGTGGAATCTGATGGGTATACAGGTACTCACTGTAGGTTTGAAATTTTAATATTTTTATAATAAAATATGAAATGAAAATGCAAAGCAAACAAAGTAACTGCCCGCTGAAAACCCCTCCATACAGCTCCTATTTGCAATAGAAATAAAATGCAATCTTTTCCAAGACGTTGCAAGGAAGTCCCCTGCAGACTTCATGAATCTTGTCTCCTAAATTCAATCTTTGAAGATATAACAAATATTTATTGAGCGCCTACTGTGTGTCAGGCACTGCACTACATGCTAGGGATACAGCAGTGAACCAAACCTGTAATAATTCATGCACAAATGGCTCTAACATTCTTCCTTCTCAAGAAGCGCATTCCCCTGGCCGGCCTTCTCACTTCCTGAAATTGTCTTCATCTCGACTTCATCTGCATGTGGATATGAGCTCAGGAAGGTCAGAGCCCTTCTCTCTGTCGCTCATAGCTGCATCCTCGGGTCTAGAACAAAGTCTTGTTTACAGTAAGACCTCAATAACAATTAGTTGCAGAAATACTAGCTAACATCTATTTAGTGCTTGTTACATGTGCACCTGCGTCTGCTTTAAATTGTGTGCACAGATGTACTATTTAATCCTGAAAACTAGCCCCATTTTACAAGGCTAACAGAGGCACAGAGGAGTTAGGCTGTGAATTCAAGCAGTCTGGCTTCAGCCATCACCGTCCTAACCGCTCTGCAAACTGCCTCTAAGTGAGTGAATGAATGACTCAATCATTCTGACTCGCCCAAGTCGAAATCTTAACTCTGCCACTCAGCCGAGTTGACCTGGGACCAACCGATTTATCTCCCTGGACTTCAGATTGTTTATCCTTAAAGGTCAAGTCCTTCCTCTCGGTTCGTGAAGATGTAAGATGCTGGAGAAAATTGGCTCAAAGACACCCCATACACGCATGCACACACGAACCCACTCCCGAACAATGAATGAGGGAGGTAGAGCTGGGGAGGGTGGCGCGGGGTCAACGCCAGATGCAGGGTGTGGCAACCTCTAGGCGGCCAAAGTCTCTGGCTTCCAGGTTCTTCTGTTTGCTTCCTCCCTACCCGGGGGCCCAAGGCGCTGTCTCCGCCGCCCGAGCCCCGCGTAAATCTGGGTGACCTCTGAGACATCCGTTGGAGCATGAGCTCCCGACATCAGGCGGCGGCGGTGGTCCGGGAGAAACCCGGCGGCGGGGAGATAAGCCTGCCCAGCAGGCAGGGGGCTGGGCTAGCTGCCCCGCCCCGCGCCTGACTTTGCTGGGGAGGGAGACGCCCGGCTCCCGCCCCTAACTAGCCCAGCCGCGCGGAGCGCCTGGGAGAGGAGAAGGAGCCGACCTGCCGAGATGGAGGCGACCGGCACCTGGGCGCTGCTGCTGGCGCTGGCGCTGCTCCTGCTGCTGACGCTGGCGCTGTCTGGGACCCGGGCCCGAGGCCAGCTGCCCCCAGGGCCCACGCCGCTGCCACTGCTGGGAAACCTTCTGCAGCTACGGCCCGGAGCGCTGTACTCGGGGCTCATGCGGGTGAGGGGCCCAGGGGACGTCCTGGCTAAGGGCTGGGAGTCCCTGGGAGAGAAACGCGATTGCCAGGGCGAGGGGGTTTTCGGGTATCCTAGGGAGGAGGCAGGGGCAGGGGTCCCAAGGCAAAGGGGCTGCAGCTTTCCTGGGGTGGGGGCTGCAGCAGGTTGTCCAGGGCTGAGAACAGGAGAGGTGCCCGGGAGAGAGGATCGGGGGGTGGGGGACCAGGGCTAGGAGGGGCAGAGACCTCTGCCTACAGAATCCTGGGAAGGTGATGGGCAGGGACCGAGGCTGAGAGAGACAGGAGTCCTCCAGCCAAGGAGAAGCTGATGCGGCTGGGCTTGCCCCAGAGGGAGAGGTAGCTGGAGCCATACAGGTGGGGCATGCTGAAGAGGGCACAAAGAAGAAAAGGGGGAGGCGTCCCTGCGGGAGTTGGAGGCAAAGAGGCTGGAGGATTGCAGGCTCAGAGAGGGGGTCCCGCTGAAGGAATCTGTCTGCTCAGAATGCGGGATGGGAGGATGGGTGGAGCTCAGCTGGGAGGTCCTGGGAGGGGGGAGGGAAGGAGAGCAAGAAAGAAGGCAGAGGCAGCCCCAGCCTTAGGGGATAGCGGGTGGGAGTGGGAAGAGGCCTGAAGTTTCCCATTCAAAAGGATTCTGGGTGACTTCAAGGACATAGAAAAAGGGGTGGGGTCGTGGGGGAAGAGATGGGGCAGATACTCAGCAGTGTCTGCTCTAGAATTTGAGGGTTTTGCGGTGACTGAAAAGGGTGGCTGGATATTTGGTGGGTAGGGGGGCCCTAAGGAATTAGGGGAGACCCAAACTGCTTCTGGATTGCCCAGTGTCAGAAGTTAAGGTTCAGTAGGAAGCAAGGGAATGACAGGAAGTTGGGGGATGCCACTGAAGGACGTACTGAGGGAGGAGGCCCGGGAGCCTAGTACAAAAAGAGAACTGAGCCTCAGCTATTTCTGCTGGGGTGGGGGCAGGTTCCTGGTAAAGGGTGTAGAAGCTAAACTCGGTGGCTCCTCCAGTGACAGGGGCCATGATGGAGACAACTTGGTCACAGCATCCTCTTCTTTCTTCCTCTCTGTGCCCAGCTGAGTAAGAAGTACGGACCGGTGTTCACCATCTACCTGGGACCCTGGCGGCCCGTGGTGGTCCTGGTTGGGCAGGAGGCTGTGCGAGAGGCCCTGGGAGGTCAGGCTGAAGAGTTCAGTGGCCGGGGAACCATAGCGATGCTGGAACGGACTTTTGATGGCCATGGTAAGTCAAGGGCTGCTAGGCCCTCCACTCACAGCCTGCCACCACTAACCGGTGTGTGACCTTTGCACATGGCTTAATGCCTGTTTCCTCATCTGTAAAATGGAGTGATAACAGTGCCCATCGGCTGGGAGGCAGTGGCTTATGCCTGAAATCCCAACACTTTGGGAGGCGGAGGTGGGTGGATCACTTGAGGTCAGGAGTTCGAGACCAGCCTGGCCAACATGGCGAAACCTTGTCTCTACTAAAAATATAAAAATGAGCTGGGCATGGTGGCATGTACCTGTAATCTCAGATACTCAGGAGGCTGAGGCAGGAGAATCGCTTGAACCCGGGAGACAGAGGTTGCAGTGAGCCAAGATCATGCCACTGCACTCCAGTCTGGGCAACAGAGCGAGCCTCCATCTCAAACAAACGAACAAGAAAAAAGCAGTGCCCATCATGTGGGACTGAGTGATTGAGTGAGGACTGAGCCTTGTGCAGAGTGAGCATTCACTAATCACCAGGTTGTGGTATCAGTGATAACCATCAGTGATCCAGGTAAAGCCCTGAGGGTTCAGAAAGATTCCAGAGCGCTTTCAAGGTGCTGAGGATTGGTGGGTAAGCCCTCCAATGATAGAGGCAGTTCTCTGTGTTACAACAGAAAGCAGGAGGCCCATGCTGGGTGCTGCCAGGAACTCAGCAGTGACTAAGACAGCACTGGTGCTGCTTCCCCAGAGCACCAAGGCCAGTGGGGAAACAGACTCACGACATGGTGCCAGCCCAGAGTGATCAGGGCCAAGACGGGGAAGCACAGGGGGAAAGGTCAGGGTGGGATGGGGAGGGGTCAGGGCAAGAGGGATCAGGGCCAGGCTGAAGGAAGCCCTAGGACTGTAGGAATTTAGAGGAGGTACCTGACCCAGCTCGTTTGACGAGGGAGATTCAGAAAGTCTTCCTGGAAGAGAGGCTGTCAAAGCTGAGACTCATAAGATGAGTGGGGAGGGTGTTCCAGGCAGAAAGACCAGCACCT
Organism: Papio anubis; assembly: GCF_008728515.1. NCBI lineage: Eukaryota > Metazoa > Chordata > Mammalia > Primates > Cercopithecidae > Papio > Papio anubis. The sequence continues at coordinate 15,441,859 of NC_044995.1, read as the reverse complement.
ACAAAAGCATGACTTTGAGAGAAGCATTCATTCATTCAACTGGTGAATTTTCAGGCTGGGCATGGTGGCTCATGCCTGTAACCCCAGCACTTTGGGAGGCTGAATTGGGAGGATGACTTGAGCCTAGGTGTTTGAGACAAACCTGGGCAACATGGTGAGACCCTGCCTCCACAAAACACAAACAAACATAAAAATGATCATTATGCCCGGTCCTATACTGAGTACCAGGTACACGGAGATGACTCAGACAGGTGTGGTGTCCTCTCCTACTGTGGGAGAGGCGGGCTTGTACTGCAGTAAGACAATAGAGGGAGGGAATATAATCCTAAAATGAGAGGGACAGATTTGAGAGCAAACACAGGGCACAGGCACCTGTACGAGGGTAAAGAGGGAATCAGGGAAGGCTTCTCAGAGGAGGTAGCATTTGAGCTGGGCCATGAAGGATGAACGAATTAGTTCACCAAGGATGGGATGGAAGCGGGTGAGAGTGATGCAGGCAGAGGGAACTGCAGGATCACAGGCCTAGACAGGGGATCCTGACCCCTTTGAGGAAGTGAGAGACCAGTGCAGTCGTAGTGGGCTAAGTAACAAAGCTGAGAAGCCAGGGAAATCCCTGGTCATGCGGGGCCTGTGAATCATGCCAGAGTGTTTGGGCTTTTGTTTTTCCTGGGAGCAGTCAGTTTTAAGCAGGGAACAGCTGTAGTCAGAGTTGGGAAGATCCTGTGGTTGCTGCCTGAAGGGGATGAAAATGGAGGCTAGGAGCCCAGGGTGATGGACCAGGGCTGGGGCCAGGGGATGGGAAGGAAGGAGTAATTGGGAGAGTCCTGGGGCTCTGGCCAGGGAATGGATGGTGGGCTGAAACAGAGAAAGGAGAGATGCTGAGATCACTTTGGAACACAGTGGGGCCAGGGCAGGAGACACCCAAGGGGAGGTGCCCAAGAGGCCACGACAGGCTGGCGTTGGACAGGGAGAGTCTGTGTGGAACAGGTGTCTTGGATAAAGGAGGAAAATGATACAGTTCCATCCTCCCTCTGTGTTCAACCTCCGAATTACATGGGGCACAGGACCCAGGACCCAGTGGGACTCCATAAATGATGGGATGGTTGGATGCAAGGAAAGAAGAAAGGAGGAAAGAACTCTTCATTCATCCTGGCTAATTACAGAACAGGCCAGGTGCGGTGCTCGCACCTGTCATCCTAGTACTTTGGGAGGCTGAGGCAGATGGATCACCTCAGGTCAGGAGTTCAAGACCAGCCTAGACAACATGGCAAAACCCCATCTCTACTAAAGATATAAAAATTAGCCGGGTGTAGTGGCCTAGGCCTGTAATCCCAGCTAGCTGGGAGACTGAGGCAGGAGAATCACTTGAACCCGGGAGGCAGAGGTTGCAATGAGTCGAGATCGTGCCATTGCACTCCAGCCTGGGTGACAGAGCAAGACCTCGTCTCAATAATAATAATAATTACAAAACAGAACGAGCCTGGGTCATCCCAGCTACCTACTTTTCAGGAGAATGTACTCCCTTACCCAAGGGCAAAGGATGGGAGAACCAATTTGATTATGCATTTATTGAACACCTACTAAATCCTCATCCCTGGGCTAGGCTGGAATGGACTCAGATGGAGCCTGAAGAGTCCCCCTCAGAGAACCTCGCTAGAAAGAAGGGGGAATCGGCCGGTCGCAGTGGCTCACGCCTATAATCCCAACACTTTAGGAGGCTGAGGCGGGCAGATCACGAGGTCAGAAGATCGAGACCATCCTGGCTAACACAGTGAAACCCCATCTCCACTGAAAATACAATTAGTTGGGCATGGTGGCATGCACCTGTAGTTCCAGCTACTCAGGAGGCTGAGGCAGGAGAATTGCTTGAACCCGGGAGGCAGAGGTTGCAGTGAGACAAGATCACGCCACTGCACTCCAGCCTGGGCAACAGAGCGAGACTCTGTCTCAAAAAAAAAAAAAAAAGAAAGAAAGAAAGAAGGGGGAATGGGCAGAGGGGCCGGTCCCTCTTTGAGTCTAGCCTTCTGCGCAGGGGTTTTCTTCTCCAACGGGGAGCGGTGGAGGCAGCTGAGGAAGTTTACCATGCTTGCTCTGCGGGACCTGGGCATGGGGAAGCGAGAAGGCGAGGAGCTGATCCAGGCGGAGGCCCGGTGTTTGGTGGAGGCATTCCAGGGGACAGAAGGTCAGCATGGTGGGGTCACCCCAGGGTCTCCAGCTGAGTGAAAGGGAAAACTCTCCTACTGTGGCTGGGGGTGGCCCCAACCCAGGTCCTGGAATGGGCGGGAGGGGAAGCCTTGGACTCTAGGGCTGGCCTGGGGGTTCTGTTCACCCCTGCCCTCTGTCTCTGTCCCACTGTCTCTCCAAGGCTGTCACGACATCTCTCTGTGTGTCCCTGGTGCTATCATCCCATTCTTCCTGGGTCTCCATCTCTCTCTCTCTGTCTCTTTTCTTTCTCTCTCCTTTCCTCTATTTTTCGGGCCCTAAGTCTATCTCTGTTTCTCTCTCCTTGTCTGTGTGATGGTCACTCAGTTTCTTTCTCCCTGTCTGTTTCTCTGTCCCTATCTGTCTGTCTCCTTCTTTGCCTGTTTAGCTCTCTCCCTGCACTGTCTGTCCATCTGTCTTTCCCTGCCTCCCTGTCTCTCTCTGGTTGGGTTCAGCCCCAACCTACTCCCCTCTGCCTGGCTCCATCACAGCCTACCTCCCTGCCCCCATTCCCCCCAGGACGCCCATTCGATCCCTCCCTGCTGCTGGCCCAGGCCACCTCCAACGTAGTCTGCTCCCTCCTCTTTGGCCTCCGCTTCTCCTATGAGGATAAGGAGTTCCAGGCCATGGTCCGGGCAGCTGGTGGTACCCTGCTGGGAGTCAGCTCCCGGGGGGGTCAGGTGAGTGGGTGGGACCCCTTTCCAACTACCTTCCCTGGAGGTTCCTGCCAAGGTCCCATGAGAACTAGCCGTCCTTCTCCCCACAGACCTATGAGATGTGTTCCTGGTTCCTGTGGCCCCTGCCAGGCCCCCACAAGCAGCTCCTCCACCACATCAGCACCCTAGCTGCCTTCACAGTCCGGCAGGTGCAGCAGCACCAGGGGAACTTGGATGCTTCAGGTCCCGCACGTGACCTGGTCGATGCCTTCCTGTTGAAGATGGCACAGGTGCGGGAAGGGTGCAGGGACCCCCTCTCTGAATGGGTGTGGTAACCTGGTAGGTCCCCAGCCAGGTGTCCCTGGGGACCTCGACTGAGTCCCTCTCTCTTTCTCTCTCTGCATGTGTCTGTGAGTATGAGTGTCTGTGTGTGTGTGCGTCCCTCCTCTGCACATCTGTCTGTCTCTTTCAGGGAGTTGCTTTCACTGCCTCTCCCGCCCCCAACCTGGGCATTTGTGCCGAGCTCTCTGTCTCTCCAGCATTTCTCCTCTTTCTCCCTCCCACCTCGGCCCTTGTGTTCAGGCCCCACGCCCAGGGTCCCACACCATCAATCCCCAGGATCACTTCATCCCACCCCCTGCAGCCTCCCCAGGCTTTTATATAAATTCACAATTTTATGTGAATTATGGTCATTTATTAGGAAGCCTTGCAATGTCAATTTATGTTAGTAAAATCCACTTTATTAATTACATGAGAACAATATTTCTTTTTCTTTCTTTCTTTCTTTTTTTTTTTTTTTTTAAAGAGACAGGATCTCTTTCTGTGGCCCAGGCTGGAGTACAGTTGCAAAATCATAACTCACTGCAACCTTGAACTCCTGGGCTCAAGCAATCCTGCTGTCTCAGGCTCCTAAGTAGCTGGGACAACAGGTGCGCACCACCACACCTGGCTAAATTTTTTTTTTTTTTTTTTTTTTTTTTTTTTTTTTGAGACGGAGTCTCACTCTGTTACCCAGGCTGGACTGCAGTGGCCGGATCTCAGCTCACTGCAACCTCCGCCTCCCGGGTTTACACCATTCTCCTGCCTTAGCCTCCCGAGTAGCTGGGACTACAGGCGCTCGCCACCTCGCCCGGCTAGATTTTTGTATTTTTTAGTAGAGACGGGGTTTCACCGTGTTAGCCAGGATGGTCTCGATCTCCTGACCTCGTGATCCGCCCGTCTCGGCCTCCCAAAGTGCTGGGATTACAGGCTTGAGCCACCGCGCCCGGCCAATTTTTTATTTTTCTTTGTAGAGACAGACTCTCACTATGTTACCCAGGCTGGTCTTGAAATCCTGGGCTCATGTAATCCTCCTGCCGCCTTGAACTCCCAAAGTGCTGGGACTATAGGCATAAGCCACCATGCCCTGTAAGAAAACTAGAATTAAGGGGACTCCTAAGGAAATAAATAGTTTTTAATTGTACGAACTTTGGAAGAATGGGGCTACATTCTTTAATTAAATGCAGCCTCCCTGTTTGTGGAGAAAGAAAAATTTTTCTTAACTCTATTGCCCCATTTCTTTTCTCTTTTATTGCATTTTTTTTTAGTTTTAACTATAGTTAAATATACATAACATTTACCATCTTAACCATTTTTAGGTATGCAGTATAGTAGTGTTAAGTACATTCACATTGTTATGCAATCAGTCTCCAGAACTCTTCATGTTGTGAAGCTGAAACTCTATACCCATTAAACAACTGCCTGTTCCTCTCTTCCCCAACCCCTGGCAGTCACCCTTTTTTTTTTTTTTCTTTTTTTTTTTTTGAGACAGAATCTCACTGTCACCCAGACTGGAGTGCAGCGGTGCAGTCTTGGCTCACAACAACCTCTGCCTCCTGGGTTCAAGCGATTCTCCTGCTTCAGGCTCCCCAGTAGCTGGGACTACAGGCGTGCGCCACCACACCTGGCTAATTTTTGTATTTTTAGTAGAGGCGGGGTTTCACTATGTTGGCCAGGCTGATCTCAAACTCATGGCCTCAAGTGACCAAGCTGCCTCAGCCTCCCAAAGTGCTGGGACTACAGGCGTGAGCCACTGTGCCTGGCACCTTTCTACTTTGTCCATATAGATTTGACTATTCTAGGTGCCTCATATGAGTGGATTCATACAGTATTTGTCCTTTTGTGACTGACTCATTGCATTTAGCATAATGTCCTTAAGGTTCATCCATGTTATAGCTTGTGACAGGATTTCGTTCCTTTTTAAGCCTGAGTAATACTCAACTGTGTGTATATACCACATTCTCTGTATCCATTCATTCACTGATGGACATAGGTTGCCTCCAGTTCTTGGCAATTGTGAATAATACTGCTATTAACATGAGTGTATCTCTTCAAGTCCCTGCTTTCAATTCTTTTTTTTTTTTTTTCTTTTTTGAGATGGAGTCTTGCTCTGTTGTCCAGGCTACAGTGCAGTGGCACGATCTCAGCTGACTGCAACCTCCACCTCCAGGGTTCAAGTGATTCTCCTGCCTCAGTCTCCCAAGTAGCTGGGACTACGGGTGCCCGCCACCACACCCAGCTAATTTTGTTTTTGTATTTTCTGTAGAGACAGGGTTTCACCATATTGGCCAGGCTGGTCTCGAACTCCTGACCTCAGGTGATCCACCTGCCTAGGCCTCCCAAAGTGCTGGGATTTCAGGCGTGAGCCACCGTGCCCAGCCTCTGCTTTCAATTCTTTTGGTTATATCCCTAGAAGTCAAATTGCTGGATTATATGGTAATTCTATAATTCTAATTTTTGTTTGTTTGTTTTCTGAGATAGGGTCTCATTCTGTTGCCCGGGCTCTAGTCCAGTGGTTCAATCATAGCTCATTGCAGCCCTGATCTCCTGAATTCAGGCAATCCTTCTGCCTCAGCCTCCTGAGTACCTGGAATTACAGGTGTGCCCCACCACACCTGGCTGATTTTTTTTATTTTTAGGAGAGATGAGGTCTCTTTATGTTCCCCAGGCTGATCTCAAACTCCTGAGCTCCAGCAAACTACCTGCCTCAGCCTCCCGGAGTGCCAGGATTACAGATGTGAGCCACCACTCCCATCCGTATTTTTGATTTTTTCAGGAACTGCTGTACCATTTTCCACAGAGCTGCATCATTTCACATTCCCACCAATGGTGTACATGGGTTTCAAAGTCTTCACATCTTCATCAATGCTTATAACTTTCTGTGTTTTTGTTAGTAGTATTCTCTTTCATTTTAAAAAATATTTCAACCAGAGAGAACTAACATCAAGAGTCTACTTCTCGGCCAGGTACAGTATCTCACACCTGTAATCCCAGCACTTTGGGAGGCAGAGGCAGGTGGATCACCTGAGGTCAGGAGTTTAAAACCAGCCTGGCCAACATAGAGAAACCCCGTCTCCACTGAACATACAAAAATTAGCCGGGCGTGATGGCACGCACCTGTAATCCCAGCTACTCGGGAGGCTGAGGTGGGAGAATTGCTTGAACCTAGGAGGCAGAGGTTACAGTGAGCCAGGATCGTGCCACTGCACTCAGCCTGGGCGAAAAAGCAAGACGCTGTCTCAAAAAAAAAAGAGTTGACTTCCCAACCTTCCCCAAAATTTACCTAAACCCCGTGACAAAACTCGTAGTGCTGACCCCAGGCTTGGCTGTTCTGGACATTTACTTCCCGAAGGCTGTGTTCTCTCAGCCCCTCTGCCTGGTTTCTTTCAGGAGAAACAAAACCCAGACACAGAATTCACCAACAAGAACATGCTGATGACAATCATTTATTTGCTGTTCGCTGGGACGATGACGGTCAGCGCCACGGTCGGCTATACCCTCCTGCTCCTGATGAAATACCCTCATGTCCAAAGTAAGAGCCTTTTCCACCTTGGGAACAGAAGTGAGGGTTCTTGGCTGAGCAAGGTGGCTCACGCCTATAATCCCAGAGCTTTGGGAGGCTGAGGCGGGCTGATCACTTGAGAACAGGAATTTAAGACCAGCCTGGGTAACATAGTGAAACCCCATCTCTACTAAAAATACAGGTGGTGGCATGCACCTGTAATCCCAGCTACTCAGGCGGCTGACGAATGAGAATTGCTTGAGCCCAGGAGGTAGAAGTTGCAGTGAACTGACATCACACCACTGCACTCCAGCCTGGGTGACAGAGCGAGACACTGTCTCAAAAAACAAAAAGTGAGAGTTTTAGAGGGAAGAGTGGGCAGGCCGAGCAGACAGGCTGAGCTAGATCTTTGAGGCATCAATGGGCATGGCGTTTGGGATGTCCGGGAGCCAGAAGAGGTTCAGGAGTTGCTGACTGCAGTATGAGGCATAGTGAAAGACAACGCAGGTGTCTGCGGGCCTCGTCGCCTTAGTGATACGTTAGGTGCCTTATGCTGAGCCATGGGGAGCAATGGAATGACTTTGAGCAGGGAAGGGCAGGGTCAAATTGGTTTTTTATTTTTATTTTTTATTTTTTTATAGGGGATAGAGTCTCCCTGTGTCGCCCAGGCTGGAATGCAGTAGTGTGATCTTGGCTCACTGCAACCTCCAGCCTCCCGGATTCAAGCAATTCTCCTGCCTTAGCCTGCTGAGTAGCTAGGATTACAAGCGTGCACCACCACACCCAGCTAACTTTTGTACGTTTAGGAGAGACAGGGTATCCCCATGTTGGCCAGGCTGGTCCCGAACTCCTGACCTCAAGTGATCTGCCCATCTCGGCCTCCCAAAGTTCTGGGATTACAGGCATGAGCCAAGGCGCCCAGCCCAACTCCAGCACTTTAGGGTTAGGCAGCTGCTGCGGGTCATGGGGATGGGCTGACCTGGAATATGGGAGTTGAGGTCCTGGTAGTGTTGCCGGAGTGGAACCAGCTGTGACTTCTGGCAATGACTTGGGTTCTCTGAGTCTCAGTTTCCTCATCTAGGAAATGGGGATAGATAACAATACCTATCTCACAAGGGTGCTATGGGAATTAAGAAAGTATAGATGAGCCAGGCATGGTGGCTTATGCCTGTAATCCCAGCACTTTGGGAGGCTGAGGTGGGAGGATCACTTGAGGCTAGGAGTTCAAGATCAGCCTGGGCAACATAGTGAGGTCCTGTCTCTACCAAAGATAGAAAAGTTAGCTGGGCGTGGTGGTGTGTGCCTGTGGTCATAGCTACTCAGGAGACTGAGGTGAAAGGATCACTTGAGCCCATTAGGTGAGGTGAAGGCTATTACAGTGAGCCATCATTGCACTGCTGCACCAGCCTCGGCAACAGAGTAAGACTCTGTCTCAAAAAAAAAAAGAGAAGGCTGGGTACGGTGGCTCAGGTCTGTAATCCTGGCACTTTGGGAGGCCAAAGCGGACGGATCACCTGAGGTCAGGAGTTTGAGACCAGCCTGGCCAACATGGCAAAACCCTGTCTCTACTAAAAATACAAAAATGAGCCGGGCATGATGGCAGGCGTCTGTAGTCCCAGCTACTCGGGAGGCTGAGGTAGGAGAATCTCTTGAATCCAGGAGGCGGAGTTGCGGTGAGCCGGGATCGTGCCACTGCACTCCAGACTGGGTGATAGAGCGTGTAATCCCAGCTACTCAGGAGGCTGAGGCAGGAGAATCGCTTGAATCCGGGAGGCAGAGGTGGTGAGCCGAGATCGCGCCATTGCACTCTAGCCTAGGCAACAGAGCAAAACTCGGTCTCAAAAAATAAATAAATAAAATAAAATAAGAGAGAGAGAGAAGATAGATGGAACACCCAACACACAAGATGTGTGGTCTTTGGGCTCAGTGAGGGCTGGGGGACTACTCCTCCCCACCTGTCAGCCTCACCCCAAACTACAGCTATGCAAGCAGATGGGCTTCTGAGAGGAGGATCCCTGGGCCCTACCTGCTGTCTGACTCCCGCCCTCCTCTTGCTTGCAGAGCGGGTACATGAGGAGCTGACTCGGGAGCTGGGGTCTGGCCAGGCACCAAGCCTAGGGGACCGTACCCGCCTCCCTTACACCGACGCGGTTCTGCATGAAGCGCAGCGGCTGCTGGCGCTGGTGCCCATGGGAATCCCCCGCACCCTCATGCGGACCACCCGCTTCCGAGGCTACACCCTGCCCCAGGTGGGTATGCGTGCAGCCACGGCCCATGGCTCTCTGCCTCGGGGCCTGAGCCCGGGTTGGCTGCTATCAGTGTCTCCCTGACTTTCTCTGATCTTAGTCAGTCTCTCTTTCTCTTTCTCTCTCTCTCTCTCTCTCTGTCTTCCTCCTCTACTCCCCACTGCATCTTTCTCCTGCTTCTTTCTCTGACACTCCCTCCCTTTCTGCATCTTTTAACTCTTTCTGTTTCTTTTTGTTTTATGTTTTCTTGCCCTTTGACTCTATCTCTGGGCCCCATCTGCCCCAGAGATCTCCAAATTCTATCTCCTTCCAAAGTGGTCGGGACAGTCGAATGAGGTAACATACAGAGAAGCAGCTTGAAAACTGAGGAGCAAGTCCAGGACTAAGGGAAGCCCTCTTGACCCTTAGCCCCTGCTGCAGACACATTCTCTTCTCTGTGTCTCTCCCTCAATCTCAGTGCCCTTCACTGGAGAGCAGCTCTGATGCAGAACCAAAAGGGGGCGATGTTTCCCCAGAAACCCCAGCGGTTTAGTGCAAGCAGCTCCCTCCACCTTCACTGCAGAATCAAATCTGTGGCTGTTAGGATCCAGTGCTGCTTTGCTGCTATTTTCTTTTTCTTCTTCCTTTTTTTTTCTGAGATGGAGTCTCGCTCTGCTGCCCAGGCTGGAGTGCAGTAGCACGATCTCGGCTCACTGCAACCTCCGCCTCCCGGGTTCAAGCGATTCTCTTGCCTCAGCCTCCTGAGTAGCTGCGATTACAGGTGCGCACCACTACACCCAGCTAATTTTTGTATTTTTAGTAGAGACGGGGTTTCACCATGTTGGTCAGGCTGGTCTCAAACTCCTGACCTCATGATCCGCCCGCCTCGGCCTCCCAAAGTGCTGGGATTACAAGTATGAGCCACCGCGCCTGGCCTACCCCCTCCTGTTTTGTAAATGGGGCCTTGGGCAAATCACTTCTCCCTCTGAACCTCAATATATCCCTCCTCTAAATTAGAAACAATGATAGTATCAACTTGGAGCTGTAAGATAATGCTTGTAAAACAAACACCAGCTCAGCTCTTGGGAGCCAGTCCTGTGTACCAGGCAGCAACACTTGAATGGTGATAATGACAGGTATCCAGGTTTAAGGACCTGCTCTGCACCAGGGGTTATTCTGAGTGCTTTCCATATCTATTATCTGATTTAATCTTTAAAGCAACCCTATACCATTATCACGCCCATCTTACAGATAAGGAAACTGAGAGCTTGAAAAGTTTCTAGAAGATTTGCCAAGGTCACCCAGCCCGCATATAGTATTCTTTGCCCCTCTCTCTTTCTTTTCTTTTCTTTTTTTTTTTTTTTTTTTGAGACGGAGTCTCGCTCTGTCGCCCAGGCTGGAGTGCAGTGACGCGATCTTGGCTCACTGCAAGCTCCACCTCCCGGGTTCACGCCATTCTCCTGCCTCAGCCTCCCGTAGTAGCTGGGACTACAGGTGCCCGTCACCAGGCCTGGCTAATTTTTTTGTATTTTTAGTAGAGACGGGGTTTCACCATGTCAGCCAGGATGGTCTCAATCTCCTGACCTCGTAATCTGCCCGCCTTGGCCTCCCAAAGTGCTGGGATTACAGGCTTGAGCCACCACACCCGGCTTTCTTTTCTTTTCTTTCGTTCCTTCCTTCCCTCTTTCTTTCCTTTTCTTTCTTTCCCTCTCTCTTCCTCCCTTCCTTCCTTCCTTCCTTCCTTCCTTCCTTCCTTCCTTCCTCCCTTCCTCCCTTCCTCCCTTCCTCTCTTTCTCTCTTCCTCTCTTTCTTTCTTGACAGGGTCTCTCTCTGCCTCCCAGGCTGGGGTGCAGTGGTACAAGCATAGCTCACAGCAGCCTTGAACTCCTGGGCTCAAGTGATCCTCTCACCTCAGCCTCCTGAGCAGCTGGAACTATGGGCTCACGCCACCATGCCTGGCTAATTTTTTCATTTTTCGTAGAGATAAGGTCTTGTTATATTGCCCAGGCCGGTCTCAAACTCCTGGGCTCAAATGCTTCTCTCACTTCAGCCTCCCACGTGGCTGGGATTACAGGCATGAGCTGCTGCATGCCACTCAACACTCAACAAATGTTGATGCCGTTATGTTTGTAAACTCGTGTCCCTGGCACCCCAGACTTGTGCTCCATACTCGAGGACCGAATAGACTGGAGTGGGAAGGGATTTGTAGCTTGATTATTATTTCCCCTCAGGGCACGGAGGTCTTTCCCCTCCTTGGCTCCATCCTGCATGACCCCAGCATCTTCAAGCACCCAGAAGAGTTCAACCCAGACCATTTCCTGGATGCAGATGGACGGTTCAGGAAGCATGAGGCGTTCCTGCCCTTCTCCTTAGGTATCTGTTGCAGCCTTGGGTATCACGAGCAGGCGCTGGCAAACTCCAGGCATCTGTGCCAGCTGGGGGCACCCTTCCGCACCCTGGGCTTACTGTTGGCCCCCCTGTTCTCCCCGTGGGCCTAGGTGTGAGGAGGACTGGCTCAGCCCTTTCTCTCTCTCTCTCCTCACAAGGGAAGCGTGTCTGCCTTGGAGAGGGCCTGGCAAAAGCAGAGCTCTTCCTCTTCTTCACCACCATCCTGCAAGCCTTCTCCCTGGAGAGCTCGTGCCCACTGGACTCCCTGAGCCTCAAGCCCACCATCAGTGGCCTTTTCAACATCCCCCCAGCCTTCCAACTGCAAGTCCGTCCCACTGACCTTCATTCCACCACGCAGACCACATGAAGGAAGGCAACTTGGAGGTGGTGGGTGCCCGGGACGGTGCCTCCAGCCTCAACAGTGGGTATGGACAGGGTTAATGTCTCCAAAGTGTACACTGCAGGCAGCCACATTACACACCTGCAGCTGTTTTCCGGAGACTGTCCCACGGCCCACACACTCACTTACTTGACTCATGCTGCTGTTAAGATGCACAACCACACACTCATACACAACTACAAGAGCCACAAAGCAACTGCTGCGTTAGCTTTCCACAGACATCAATATAGTCCATCTGCAATCACGAGCACATAGCCAGGTAACCCACCAACTCCCCTGGATCTTCACCCGAAATGTGGGAGTCTGCCTGTCACCTTTATAAGCCACAGAAACAGCCACACATATTCACAGCTCACACGCCCTCTCCATTCATCAAACTTCTCAGTGTCCCTGTCTCTGGTGCCTGGCACAGGGAACAGCATGCCCCCTCCTGAGTCATGCCACAGAGAGACCGTCACTGTCTATGGCCCTGACACATGCTCCCTCTCGTGGCTGCACCACTCTCCCAGCCTGTGACCACTGATGTCCACATACCCCCAACCACTGGTCCACACAGCTACCCACATATGACATCGTCCTGGCTTCCCGGAGTATCTTCCCACTTAGACACGCCGCTCCCACGGAGGCACAGTCCCCAGCCACCTTCGCAAGTGCAGCCCTCAGTCACCCCTTTTTAAGCACCCTGATTCCCCCAAATGCAGAGACATCTGGGTCTGCAATTATGCACGGAGACCTTGGACATACGAGGACCCTCAGACCAGAGGGACACCTGCCCCACCCCAACACGTGCTTGTGTAACCAAGCGGCTCCTGCTACCCCTCCATACACAAGTACATCCTCACTGATCTACAGCCCCTATTCGGCATCAGAGTCCCCACTAGACCCAGTGGAAGGGGTTAGAGACCAAGTAGGGGCCAGGTTCCAATTCACCCTGTCAGGGATTGAGCCAGATCTGACGTCCTTGTGATTTAAGGGTCCGGTTTGGGAATTAAAGTTTGTTCCTGGCCTTTAGCCTACTGCGTGTGTGACCCGTGTCAGTCACTGTGAGTAAGGGGTGGGAACAGGGCAGTCCACCCCTCCCCTGAGGCTGGGCGGGAGCTGAAAAACATGGCCACCGCCCACCCTGGCTGTTGACATCAGGACCAGATGTGGAGCTGGGAGGAGGGGCAGGGCTGGGGCCGCCCTGGGCCTCACTTTCAAAAAGGGCCAAGGTGTCCGGCGGTGAGAAGTGGGGAAGGAGAGGGTAACCCAAGCTGGACTGCGGACCTTGGGGGCTTCCTCAGTCAGGGAAAGCCTGAAGCCAACTAGATCCAGACCCTAGAGAGTCTTCAAACTTGAAAGCACAAGAACTCTTCAAACTTGAGCACAGGAACTAGCTTGCAACACAGACCCTAAACCCACTCGCACTTCTTCCACCCTTTTTCTCTTGCCTCCTCTTCACAAGGAAACCAGATGCACTTCTAAATTTCTTTTTTTTTTTTTTTTTTTGAGACGGAGTCTCACTCTGTCACCCAGGCTGGAGTACGGCAGTGTGATCTTGGCTCACTGCAGCCTCCGCCTCCCGGGTTTAAGCGATTCTCCTGCCTCAGCCTCCCAAGTAGCTGTGATTACAGGTATGTGCCACCACGCCCAGCTAATTTTTGTATTTTTGGTAGAGACGGGGTTTCACCATGTTGCCCAGGCTGGTCTCAAACTCCTGACTTCAGGTGATCTGCCCGCCTCGGCCTCCCAAAGTGCTGGGGTTACAGGCATGAGCTGCTGCTAGATGAATTTCTTATCTAGCAAAGAAGTTTGCAAACATACACAAAAGTAGAATGCTACAGTGAGCCCTCAGGTGCGCAGCACCCAGCCTCATTTCAATAGTCATCAACTTTCTGCAGCTTTTACTTCATCTATATCCTTTTCTGCCTCTTCTTTTTTTGAGATGGGGTTTTGCTTTGTTGTCTAAGCTGGGGTGCAGTAGCATGATCATAGTTCACTGTGGCCTTGGCCTTGGACTCCTAGACTCAAGTGATCCTCCCGCCTCGGCCTCCAAGCAGCTGGGACTACAGATGCATGCCATCACACCTGGCTAAATTTCTTATTTTTATTTTTTATAGAGAAGGTCTCACTATATAGTCCACACTGGTCTCAAATTCCAGGCCTCAAGAGTTTCCATCCCAGCCTCCCAAAGTGCTGGGATTACAGGTGTGAATCACTGTACCCTGTCCTGATATTTTTATTTTACCTATTGCTTTTTATTTATTTATTTATCTTTTTTTTTTTTTTTGAGACAGAGTCTCACTCCGTTTCCCAGGCTGGAGTGCAGTGCCACCATCTCAGCTCACTGTAACCTCCGCCTCTTATGTTCAAGCAGTTCTCCTGCCTCAACCTCCTGAGTAGCTGAAATTACAGGCGCCTGCCACCAAGCCTGGCTAATTTTTGTATTTTTAGTAGAGACAGGGTTTCGCCATGTTGGCCAGGCTGGTCTTGAACTCCTGACCTCAGGTGATCTGCCTGCCTTGGCCTCCCAAAGTGCTGGGATTACAGGTGTGAGCCACCGTGCCTGGCTACCTATTGCTTTTTAAAGATTTTTTTTTTTTTTTTTTTTTGAGACGGAGTCTCGCTCTGTCGCCCAGGCTGGAGTGCAGTGGCCGGATCTCAGCTCACTGCAAGCTCCACCTCCCGGGTTTACGCCATTCTCCTGCCTCAGCCTCCCGAGTAGCTGGGACTACAGGCACCCGCCACCTCGCCCGGCTAAGTTTTTGTATTTTTTAGTAGAGACGGGGTTTCACCGTGTCAGCCAGGATGGTCTCGATCTCCTGACCTCGTGATCCGCCCGTCTCGGCCTCCCAAAGTGCTGGGACTACAGCAAAACTCTGTCTCAAAGTAAATAAATAAATAAATAAATAAATAAATAAATAAATAAATAAATAAATAAATAAATCCTGAGCTGGTGGCCACGTGAGCCACTGTGCCTGGCTGATTTTTTTTTTTTTTTTTTTTTTTTACAGAGTCTCACTCTGTCACCCAACCTGGAGCGCAGTGGCATGATCTTGGCTCACTGCAGCCTCCACCTCCCGAGTTCAAGCGATTCTCCTGCCTCAGCCTCCTGAGTAGCTGGGATTACCGTCAAGCGCCTGGTTAATTTTTGTTTTTTTAGTGTAGATGGGGTTTCACCATGTTGGCCAGGCATGAGCCACTGTGCCCAGACCAGTTCAGGATTTTTTAGGCATTTCTGACGAAATTGCACCTATCAGTTCATCAAAAAACTTAAGCAATGCATGTATCATTAGCTAAAGTTTAAAAAAAAAAAATTCCAAGATATTAACACTTTATTGGCTTAAGTTCTACAGAGGTAGCACAAAACAGAATAATAGGCCGGGCGCGGTGGCTCAAGCCTGTAATCCCAGCACTTTGGGAGGCCGAGACGGGCGGATCACGAGGTCAGGAGATCGAGACCATCCCGGCTAACACGGTGAAACCCCGTCTCTACTAAAAAATACAAAAAACTAGCCGGGACTACAGGTGCCCGCCACCTCGCCCGGCTTCTCGGGGAGGCTGAGGCAGGAAGAATGCGTGGGAGCCTGGGAGAGCGGGCTTGCGGTGACTGAGATCTGGCCACTGCACTCCCGAAGCCTGGAGTGACAGAGCAGACTCCGTCTCAAAAAAAACGAATAGAGAACTGAAAGATGAGATTGGAATCAGATCCTACCTTTGCCACCTCCTAGCTGGCCACACCTTGGCTGAGGCTTTACCATCTTAAAGCCTTAATAAATTGATAAGATGTGAGAAATGTGGGCCAGGCACAGTGGCTCACACCTCTAACCCTACCATGTTGAGGGGCCGAGGCAGGAGGATTGCTTGAGTCCAGGGGATCAAGATCAGCCTGGGCAAAAGGGCAAGACTCTGATTCAAGGAAAAAAAAAAAAAAAAAAAATCCCAAAAGAAATGTGAAAAATTTTAGAACTTCATAGGAAATAAATATGTGCTAAATTCTTCTTGGATTTAATATTACTATTTTTTTTATATGTCAGTGCACTTTGAAAAGGAATGAAGTTTAAGGTTTTCTTCTTTTAAAATTAAGGCAATGGGGCCAGGTGTGGTGGCTCATGCCTATAATCCCAACACTTTGGGAGGCTGAGGCGGGCAGATCACTTAAGGTCAGGAGTTCGAGACCAGCCTGGACAACATGGTAAAACCCGGTCCCTACTAAAAATACAAAAATTAGCCAGGCGTGATGGCAGGCACCTGTAATCCCAGCTACTCGGGAGGCTAAGGCAGGAGAATCGCTTGAACCCGGGAGGTGGAAGTTGCGGTGAGCGGAGATCGTGCCACTGCACCCCAGTCTGGGCAACGAGAGCGAAACTCTGTCTCAAAAAAATCAAACAAAAAATATATTCACAATATTGTATAACCATCACCACTATTTATGCCCAAAATGTTTCCATTGTTTCCAACAAAAACTACCCATTAAATAATAACTCTGGCCGAGCGTGGTGGCTCACACCTGTAATCTCAGCACTTTGGGAGTCCAAGGCATGTGGATCTCTTGAGCCCAAGAGTTCAAGACCAGTCTGGGTAACATAGGGAAACCCTCTCTCTACAAAAAGTGAGCCCGGTGTGGTGGTGCACACTTGTAGTCCCAGTTACTCAGGAGGCTGAGGTGAGAGGATCACTTGACCCTGGGAGGACGAGGCTGCAGTGAGCTATGATCACTCCACTGCACTCCAGCCTGGGTGACAGAGGGCCTCTTTGGCTGCTGTGGCAAACACAGCCAACTCCCTGTTAAGTTGTTTTTAAAAGTCAAAACTGCAATACTCACTTTCCACACCTACGTGGAACAGATTCTATTATTCATTCATTGTATTCGCATCAGTGTTCACATTTTCTTTTTTTTTTTTTTTTGGGGCCGGGAGTCTAAAACCAACATCGCCAAGGCTGGAGTGCAGTGGCGGGATCTCCAGCTGCTGCAGCTCCAGCCTCCCAGGTTCGCCCATTCTGCCCTCCAGCCTCCAGAGTAGCTGGGACTACAGGCACCGCCACCCTCGCCCGGCTAGTTTTTGTATTTTTTAGTAGAGCGGGGGTTTCTGGGTTTAGCCAGGATGGTCTCGATCTCCTGACCTTGTGATCCATGCGTCTGAGCCTCAAAGTGCTGGGATTACAGGCTTGAGCCACAGCCCGGCCCCTTTTTTTTTTTTTGGGGCGGGTCTTGCTCTGTGCCCAGGCTGGGTGCAGAGTGGCGATCTCGGCTCCTGCAGCCTCCGCTACTCTCAAAAGGTTCAAGTGATTCTCCTCAGCCTCGACCCCAAGTAGCTGAGACTACCAGTGTGCACCACCACACCCATATAATTTTTGTATTTTTAGTAGAGACGGGGTTTCGCCATGTTGGTCAGGCTGTTGGTGCGGGAACTCCTGACCTGAGCACGTTAAGCCATTGTTGGCCTCCCCAATAGGCTAGGATTACAGGTGGCTGAGGCCACGGTGGCACCATGCATATCTTTTTTTTTTTGGGGGCAGGAATGGCATGCGCTACCCAGGCTGGAGTGCAGTGGTGAGTCTGAAGCTCACTGCCAGCTCCTGCCTCCCAGGTTCCCACCATTCTCCTGCCTCAGCCTCCCCGAGTAGCTGGGACTACAGGTGCCCTGCATGGGCTAATTTTTGTATTTTTTTAGTAGAGACAGGGTTTCACCGTGTTCACCAGGATGGTCTCGATCTCCTGACCTCGTGATCCGCCCGCCTCGGCCTCCCAAAGTGCTGGGATTACAGGCGTGAGCCACCGCGCCCGGCTGTCCTTTTTTTTTTTTAAAGATAGGGTCTTGCTCTGTTTCCCAGGCTGGAGTGTGGTGGCACAATCTCTGCTCACTGCAACCTCTGCTTCCCAGGCTCAAGCGATCCTCTTGTCTCAGCCTCCTGAGTAGCTGTGATTACAGGCACACACCACCACACCCAGCTAATTTAAAAAAACTTTTTTTTTTTTTTTTTGAGATGGAGTCTCCCTTTATTTCGCAGGCTGGCCTCCAATTCTTGGGCTCAAGCAATCCTCTGACCTTGGCCTCCCAAAGTGCTGGGATATCAATGTCTTTTAAGATTGGTTTGTTCAAATCAGAATCTGAATTTTGTTTGAAATGTCTTTGAAGTTTTTTAAATCTGTAACTGTTACCCATTCTTTTATATGCCATTGATTTCCTCAATCAACTGGGTCATTGGCCCTGTACAATTTTTCACATTCTGGATTAGGCTGACAGTATCTTTGTGGTGTTGTTCAAGATGTCCTTCTCTTCCCAGGATCTCCTGTAAACTGGGAATTAGATCAGATTCAGGCTCATTCTGGCAAGAGATCCTCACTGGAGGTTCTAGGCCACATCTCGTTGCATCGCATTGCAATAACTGATGGTCCCATGTGTAGTGACACTTAAAATTAATGTGTCCAGGTCCTGATCCCTCTGTTAGAAACTCTGCCAAACAGCCAGGTGTGCGGTGACTCACGCATGTAATCCCAGCAATTTGGGAGGCTGAGGCGGGAGGATCTCTTGAGCCCAGGAGTGCAAAACTAGCCCAGATAACAAAGTGAGACCCTGTCTCTACGAAAAACTAAAAAATTTAGCCAGTTATTGTGGCACACACCTATGGTCCCAGCTACTCGGGAGGCTGAAGTGGCAAGATCGCTTGAGACTAGGAGGTCAATGCTGTAATGAACTGTATTCATGCCACTGCACTCCAGTCTGGGCAACAGAGCAAGAACGTGTCAACCTTTCACTTGCCTTAGCAGAGGGATCCTTTAAACCCTAGATCAGATGGTGTTACTCCTGTTCATATCATAGTTAAAACAAAGGTCAAAGTCTTTGCCAGTCCAAGGCTCACCCTCACCCCAAGCCTACCTTTCCTCTACCCCTGCCCACATCTGTTCCAGCCACAAACAGGCCTCTTCACAGTTCTTCACACGCCTGCCACACGCCTGCCTCTGGGCCTTTGCACTGGCTGTTCCATCCACCTGGAATACTCTTCCCCACAGGGCTCACTTGCTAATTTACTTCAGATCTCAATCATAACCTGAGAGAGGCCTTCCCCCAACATCCTAAAACAGCACCCACACCTCTCACTATCCCCTGCTTTTTCTTTTTTTGTTTGTTTGTTTGTTTTTTGAGACGGAGTTTTGCTCTGTTGCCCAGGTTGGAGTGCAGTGATGCGATATTGGCTCAAAGCAACTTCTGCCATCGGGGTTCAAGCGATTCTCTTGCCTCAGCCTCCCAAGTAGCTGGGATTACAGGTATGTACCCCCACACCCAGATAAATGTTGGTTTGTTTTTTTTTTAGATGGAGTCTTGCTCTGTTGTCCAGGCTGTAGTGCAGTGGTATGATCTCAGCTCACTGCCTGCAACCTTCACCTCCTGGGTTCAAGCAATTCTCCTGCCTCAGCCTCCCGAGTAGCTGGGACTACAGGCACGTGCCACCACACCAATTTAATTGTTGTATTTTTAGCAGAGACAGGGCTTCACCATGTTGGCCAGGCTGATCTCGAACTCATGACCTCGTGATCCACCTGCCTCAGCTTCCCAAAGTGCTGGGATTACAGGTGTGAGCCATGGTGCCTGGCTAATTTTTGTATTTTTAGCAAAGATGGGTTTCGTCATGTCACCCAGGCTGGTCTCAAGCTCCCGACCTCAGGTGATCCTCCTGCCTTGGCCTCCCAAAGTGCTGGGATTATAGGCATGAGCCACTGTGCCCGGCCCCTCCTTTATTTTTCTTCACTGCACATCTTGCAACATGATAAGTATTTATGTGAGTGTTATTTCTCTTCCCCTTTGAATGGAAACTCCAGGAGGATGTGGACTTGTCTGCTCATTGTAGAAGCCCCATCCATCTTTCCTCTTCTTTTTTTTTTTTTTTTTTTTTGGAGATAGGATCCCGCTCTGTGTCATCCAGACTAGACTGCAGTGGTGCCATTATAGCTTGCTGCAGCCTCAAACTCCTGGGCTCAAGCGATCCTCCTGCCTCAGCCTCCCCGAGTAGACAAGACTATGTGTGCAAGCACGCCTGACTAATTAAAAAAAAATTGCCATCCTGGCTAACACGGTGAAACCCCGTCTCTACTAAAAATACAAAAAATTAGCTGGGTGTGGTGAATTTGAGCCTGTAGTGCTTCTCAGGAGGCTGGGGCGGGAGAAATGGTGTGAACCCGGGAATGGGCTTGCAGTGACAGGAATGAAGCCACTGCCTCAACCTGCAGGTGAGGCGTGAACTCTGTCAAAGGCAAAATAAATAAAAAATTAAAAAAAAATTTTTTTTTTTGGAAGACACAAAGTCTGGCTATGTTGCCAGGCTGATCTTAAACCCCTAGCCTCAAGTGATCCTCCTGAAGTGTGGGATTATAGGTGCGACCCACTGGGCACAGCCCCATCTCTTTTTCTCTTTTTTGGGGGGAACGGGAGATGGTCTCTTGCTGTCACCCAGGCCGGAGTGCATTGGCGCAATCCTGGCTCACTGCAACCTCCACCTCCCAGGTTAAAGAGATTGTCCTGCCTCAGTCTCCCAAGTAGCTGGGACTACAGGCGCATACCACCATGCCTGGCTAATTTTTTGGTGTTTTTTTTTTGTATTTTTAGTAGAGATGAAGTTTTTAAAAGTTGGCAAGGCTAGTCTCGAATTCCTGACCTCAAATGATCTACCCACCTCGGCCTCCCAAAGTGCTGGGATTACGGGCATGAGCCACCACGTCCGGCCCCCGTCTCATTTTTTAAAATGCATTTCAAAGTAAATTGCAGGCACATAGCAGGTACTCAGCAAATGTTTGATATTGTTCATGAGTGAATGAATTCACAGGTTCAAGTAGGCCATCAACCAGCTGGGTCCACTGAGCCCTTGGGTGGACAGGGGCCCCCCAACAAATATGTGAGACCTTTGCACATATTTGCACCCCTCAAAAATGCCACAATAGGCCAGGCGTGGTGGCTCACACCTGTAATCCCAGCACTTTGGGAGGCTGAGGCAGGAGAATCACCTGAGGTCAGGAGTTCGAGACCAGCCTGGCCAACATGGTAAAACCCTGTTTCTACTACAAATACAAAAATTAGCCGGGCATTGTGGTGGGTTCCTATAGTCCCAGCTACTCAGGAGGCTGAGGCAGGAGAATATCTTGAACCTGGGAGGTGGAGGTTGCAGTGAGCTGGGATTGCACCACTGCACTCCAGCCTGGGTGACAGCAAGAGACCATCCCCCCAACCAAAAAAAAAAGAAAAAAGAGATGGGCCTGGGCACAGTGGGTCACACAGTGGGTCACGCCTATAATCCCATAGTTTAGGAGGCCCAGGTGGGATGCTTGAGGCTAGGAGTTTAAGACCAGCCTGGCAACATAGCCAGACCCCGTGTCTCGCCCTGTCACCCAGGCTGGAGTGCAGTGGCATGATCTTGGTTCACTGCAACCTCCACCTCCCGGATTCAAGTAGTTCTCTGCCTCAGTCTCCCGAGTAGCTGAGATTACAGGCGTCCGCCACCGTGCCCAGCTAATTTTTGTATTTTTAGTAGAGACGGGGTTTCCCCATCTTGGCCAGGCTGCACTTGAACTCCTGACCTCGTGATCCACCCACCTCAGCCTCCCAAAATGCTGGGATTACAGGCATGAGCCACTGTGCCCGGCCTAAAACAGTTTTGTTGTTGTTGTTATTTTATTTATTTATTTATTTATTTATTTATTTAGAGACGGAGTCTGGCTGTGTCACCCAGGCTGGAGTGTAGCAGTGCAATCTCAGCTCACTGCAAGCTCTGCCCCCCGGGTTCCCGCCATTCTCCTGCCTCAGTCTCTGGAGTAGCTGGGATTACAGGCACCCGCCACAATGCCTGGCTAATTTTTTGTATTTTTAATAGAGACGGGGTTTCACCATGTTAGCCAGGCTGGTCTTGATCTCCTGACCTCGTGATCTGCCGGCCTTAGCCTCCCAAAGTGCTGGGATTACAGGCATGAGAGCCACCGCGTCTGGCTCCTAAAACAGTTTTTTAAAATTAGCCAGGTGTGCTTGCACACATAGTCTTGGCTACTCGGGGAGGCTGAGGCAGGAGGATCGCGTGAGCCCAGGAGTTTGAGGCTTCAGCAAACTATGATGGTGCCACTGCATTCCAGTCTGGATGACAGAGCAAGACAACACAGCGAGATGACAGAGTGCTTGAACTGGGAAGTGGAGTTTGCAGTCAGCTGAGATATAGCCACTGCACTCCAGCCTGGGCGACAGAGTGAGACTCCGTCTCAAGAAAAAAAAAATTAAAAAGCCACAATAAGGAATTGTCCCCTTTATGGCAGGCCTTTTACAGGGTGGCGAAGATGCAACAGTGCCCAAAATATAACCAGTCCCTGCCCCCGCAGAGCCCACAGACCAGTGGGAGGAGACAGATGTGAGACACATAATCATGCCAATAAATATATAATGACAACCCAGGCAAAGTGTTACCAAGGAAAGGGACAGCGTGTTGGGGAGTGAACAACACGAGGACCCTAGATTGGGCTGTGGGGGCCAGGCAGTGATGTGATGGAGAAGGGAAGATAGAGTTGGGGACTAAGTGCTGCAGGAGGTTGCTCCAAGGCTTCTGAGGGGGTCCTTTGGGTGAGAAAGCGAGAGAAGCCTGGGGAGGCGAGGGGAGGGTCACAGAAACATAAGAAGTTTAGGGTTTTGCTGAAAGGTTTGGGGCAGAGGTGGGAAAGGGTTTGGTTTGAGATTGGAAAGAAGCCTTCTGACTGTCGAGTGGGAGACAGGTTCGAAGGAGCAACAGAAGCCAGCAGCCCATGGCTGGCCGGGTGGCTCACGCCTGTAATCCCAGCCCTTTGGGAGGCCGAAGCAGGCAGATCACCTGAGGTCCCAGACCAGCCTGGCCAACATGGTGAAACCCCGTCTCTACTAAAAGTACAAAAATTAACCTGGGGTGGTGGTGCACGCCTGTAATCCCAGCTACTCAGGAAGCTGAGGTGGATCACTTGAACCCAGAAGGTGGAGGTTGCAGTGAGCCAAGATCAAGCCACTGCACTCCAGCCTGGGCAACAGAGCGAGACTCTGTCCCAAAAAAAAAAAAAGACACAGCCCAGGGAGACAATGGTGAAGGGCCCTAAGCGGCCAGTGACAAGGAGCTGGGAGCTTGCCCTGTGGGCAGCAGGAGGCCATGGGCAAGCAGAGAAGGGACGGGGTAGGATTTGACTTTCAGAAACAGTCCTCTGGTTGCTAAATGGGAGAAAGGAGTGAGAATATAGAGGCAGGAGAAGGGAGGATCAGACTAGGGGTGCTGGCAAGGGGCAGGTAGAAGAGACATCAGGAGGTCAAACAGATAGGACTTTATGATGCACCATAGGGATACCAGTACCCAAACAGAGGTGGCCAAGAGCAGAGGGATAGATGCCCAGCCTCCTCCTCACAGACGTCCAGACATGCAGAGCCCTCCACATGCCAAACACACAGGGCAGAGAAATGGAGGTGCAGCAGAGCCGATACATAGGCAGCAGGTCTGCAACAACCAGGATACACAATCCCACCAGAAGGAGAGAGCAGTGGAATGATCAGGGCTCGCTGCAGCCTCGATCTCTTGGACTCAAGTGTTCCTCTCACACCAGCCTCCCTAGTAGCTGGGACCACACGCACATGCCATGATATCCAGTTAAGTTTTAATTTTTATTTATTTATTTATTTATTTTAATTTTTTATTTATTTTATTATTTTATTATTTTATTTTTATTTTTTTTGAGACGGAGTCTTGCTCTGTCACCCAAGCTGGAGTGCAGTGGCCAGATCTCCACTCACTGCAAGCTCCGCCTCCCGGGTTCACGCCATTCTCCTGCCTCAGCCTCCCGAGTAGCTGGGACTACAGGCGCCCGCCACCTCGCTCGGCTAGGATTTTTTTTGTATTTTTTAGTAGAGAGAGGGTTTTACCATGTTAGCCAGGATGGTCTCGATCTCCTGACCTCGTGATCCGCCCATCTCGGCCTCCCAAAGTGCTGGGATTACAGGCTTGAGCCACCGCGCCCGGCCTCAAGTTTTAATTTTTAAACTTCTTGTAGAGATGGGGGTCTCGCTGCATTGACCAGTCTGGTCTCAAACTCCTGGGCTTAAGTGATCATCCCACCTTGGCCTCCCAAAGTGCTGAGATTACAGGAGTGAGTTACTGCCGGCCAACAACTATTCTTATTCCCATTTTACAGATGGACAAACTGAGGCTCAGGAGGCCAGTCACTTGCCAGTAGCCCACAGTTAGTGGTAGCACTGGGATTCCAACTTGGGTCACCTTCCGTGTCGCCTGTATATTGGTGTCTCATTTAGGCGTCCACGCAGGTTTTGGCGTGTCTGAAGATCTGTGTCTCCCTAAGTAAGTGTCCCCCATGGACGCCCACCCAGTAGTGTCCTCCTGTCTCTGAGGTTTCTCCAGGAATTGAGCTCCTGGCCCGGCTTGTCTGTGTGTCTGTGGGCCAGCAGCATGCCCCTGCCCGTCTGGGTCTCTCTGCGTGTCTCTGCTTGTCCTAGCCTCTGCGTGTCAATGACGTCTAAGAGTGTGTGTGTGTGTGTGTCCTTGTCCGAGGAGCCGTGAGAGTGAGGGGGAGTGAAGGGCCAAGGAGGCCTGGCTGGGGCTGGGCTGGGGGTGGAGGCGGGGAGAGGGGCGTCACGGCCTGAGCTGAGAGGGGAGTGGAGTTCTGGAGGAATGTTTACCAGACACAGAGCCCAGAGGGACAGCGCCCAGAGCCCGGATAGAGAGACACGGCCTCACTGGCCCAGGACTGGGGGCACAGCCACCAGGGTCCCCTTCCCCCTCCTCAGCTCCCTCCCTGGCCCCTTTAAGAAAGGGCTGATCCTCTCCTCTCTTGAGTTAACCCCTGACTGTCCAGGTGGCCCCTGGGCTCTGGCCCTGGTGGGCGGAGGCAAAGGGGGAGCCAGGGGCGGAGAAAGGGTTTGCCCAAGTCTGGGAGTGAGAGAAAGAGGCAGGGGTGCTGAGAAGGCGGCTGCTGAGCAGAGCCGGTGGTGGCGAGGGCCTCCCCTGCCGCTGTGCCAGGCAGGCAGTGCCAAATCCAGAGAGCCCGGAGCTGGGGGGAGGGCCGGGGACAGCCCGGCCCTGCCCCCTCCCCTGCTGGGAGCCCAACAACTTCTGAGGAAAGTTTGGCACCCATGGCGTGGCGGTGCCCCAGGATGGGCAGGGTCCCGCTGGCCTGGTGCTTGGCGCTGTGTGGCTGGGTGTGCATGGCCCCCAGGGGTGAGTGATGGGGGCTCCTTGGGGCAGGGACCCCCTCGGAGGGGCTGGGGCAGGGGTAGGAGGTGGGGGATGATGGCAGGTGTGGGGGGGGGCTGGGCTGGCTTAGGGAGTTTCCCTGGGACCACAGAAAAGGGACTTCAAGAGAAGGAGATAGATTCAGAGACACCAAGTGCGGCAGAGGGAGAGAAAGACAGAGAGAGGAACTGAAGGGCAGGGGGTACGGAAGAGAGGACCCAGAGAGACAGACAGACAAGGAGAAGCTGAGGGCAGGGGTGGGGGCTGGACCTGAGAAGCGGGCCATGGGAAGAGGGGCTGAGCTGGGGGTTGCCGAGAAGGAAGAAATCTTTCCCAAGTGGACCGAGTCAGGCGGCGGGATGAGGAGGGCTCTGGAGCCCTGGGGGAAAAGCCTTCTCCCTGCCAACACCCCCCTCCAACTTGTCCCTACCCCACCAGTCCACGCCATCTCTGGGGAGGAGGCTCTCACTTTGTCTCTCTGTCTCTGCCTCCAGCTCTGCTATCTCTGTGGGTCTCTGTTTCTCTCACAGTCTCTGCCTCTCTCTCTCCCCGCTCTCTAAGTCTCTCTCTCTTCTCAGCCTCCCTCTGTGACTGTATCCCCCCTCCGCGCCCACCTTGTCTTCTCTCTTGAGGGCTGTTTCTTCATTTTTTTCTGTCACTCCTTGTATCTCTGCTCCTTCTGTCTCGTCTCCCCTGCCTGACTTTCTTTGGCTTCTCACTCCTCCGCCACCCTTATCTCTCTCCTCCACCACCCTTATCTCCCTCCCCCGACCCCTGATTCTTCCCCTCCATCCACCAGCACCAGCATGATCTGTTAAGTCTCTAGAGACCTAAGAGAGGACGGAGGGGGCAGGGGCTGGCCCTGCCAGGCAGTGCAGGGCGTGGGAGGCTGCCAGATCCCGAGCCTCCTTCCCGATGGGATGGACGCTGGATCCCAGTCCCCTGGGAGGACTCCCATCCTCCCCTCAGAGCCTCCGCCCTCCACCCCGCTCTGAGGTCACTCTGCAACTATGTGGGCCTAAGGGCCTGGCAGGGTCCTGGCGGCCGGTGGGCAGGCAGGGACAGGGTGGAACTGAGGGCCAGAAGGAGCTGGGGGGTTCCTAAGCTAACTCTTCCCATCGCCCCTGCAGGCACACAGGCTGAAGAAAGTCCTTTCGTGGGTAACCCAGGGAATATCACAGGTGCCCGGGGACTCACAGGCACCCTTCGGTGTCAGCTCCAGGTTCAGGGAGAGCCCCCCGAGGTACACTGGCTTCGGGACGGACAGATCCTGGAGCTCGCGGACAGCACCCAGACCCAGGTGCCCCTGGGTGAAGATGAGCAGGATGACTGGATAGTGGTCAGCCAGCTCAGGTGTGTGGCCATATCCCCAAATCCCACCCTCACCTCCGTCACGCAGGGGGCAGAAAGCCCACCTGGGTGGGAACCCCAGCTCGACCACTTGTCAGCTGTGCGGCTTGGAGTGTGTGATGGAACCTCTAGGTTTCGTTTTCCTCTTCTGCAAAATGAGTTAATAATAGGAGCTACTTCGTGGTTGTCACGAGCTTCCAGGCTGGACACCCTCTTTCCGTTCTGACAGACCCCCTCCCAGTGTCCAACTCTGACCCGAACCTCTCTGTCTCTCCTCTTGCCCTGTCAGAATCGCCTCCCTACAGCTTTCCGATGCGGGACAGTACCAGTGTTTGGTGTTTCTGGGACATCAGAACTTCGTATCCCAGCCTGGCTACGTAGGGCTGGAGGGTGAGCTCTGGGGTCAGGGGTCCTGAGGGGTCAGAGGATGTGTGGCACTCACAGGTTGCGGGAAGTCAGAAATCCTGAGGAGTCAAAGGGTGCTGGAGGATTTGGGATGACCGTAGGCGACATACAGTAAGAATGTCAGAGTTTTGGGGGGTCAAGAAGCTGGGAGTCCATATAAGTTACGGGGCCAAGGCTGGGGGAATTATATGCTTTGGGTGAAAAGACTTCTTGGGGGTGGTTGGATGTCCTAGGCATCAGACACGATCAGGTCACAGGACGCCATTCTGGGCATCAGATAAGGCATCAGAGGCACGCAACGTACCCCTCTCCCCACGATCCCAGCGGTGTCATTTTTCTCATCTGTAGAGTGAGATGAGGATGAGCTGTCAGACATTCTGGAAGAGAGACATGAGGAGCTCAGCTATCTTGGGGGGTCTGACATGGGAGGAATCATATATTGGAGTCACGTGTGTTGGGTATGGCTCAGGTGCCCTCAGGGGATCAGATACAGGCAGGTCAATGACCCTGCAGGGTGAGTTTGCTGCCCAAAGCCTACAGCATCCTAGTGTGGGTCAGACATCTTGGGGGCTCAGAGGGACCCCAGCCTCTACCACTGCCCACCCCCACAGGCTTGCCTTACTTCCTGGAGGAGCCTGAGGACAGGACTGTGGCCGCCAACACCCCCTTCAACCTGAGCTGCCAAGCCCAGGGACCCCCAGAGCCCGTGGACCTACTCTGGCTCCAGGATGCTGTCCCCCTGGCCACAGCTCCAGGTCATGGTCCCCAGCGCAACCTGCATGTTCCAGGTGAGTCCGGGGATGTGGGTCAGCTCTGCACAGGGGGCCGGGCAGGGCTGGAGTCAGGAGCAAGAGAGCATTGCGACCTCTGCGTGGGTGTCTGACTGTCCTTCTGTCCCTCACTGTCTGTCTCTCTGTTTCTCCCTCTGAGTTTGTCTCTGCCTCTCTGTCTCTACTTACCTTGTTTCTCTCCAAATGCCTTTTTCGGTCTTTCTGTCTCTCGGTGTGTGTGTCCTTCTGTCTCTCTCTGTATGTGTCTCTTTCTCTGTCTCTCTGCTTCTCTCTCCCTCCATTCACCCTAGCCTCTCTCTGAATAGAATTCTTTGTCCTGGGTTCCCTCTGAGCTGTTCCATGGCCTGAGTGTGTGTGGGCCTGGTGCCCCTTTGTCAGCCCTTGACCCAAGCAGGGCACCAGAATCAACTGTGCCCTCCTCTCTTCCGCCTCCCTCCACAACCGGCCCACCTCCTGCCCTAACAAGCCCTGCTGACCTCGGTCAAAGGGAGGATGTCCAGCCCGGTCCCCACTGGGGAAACTGAACCCAAAGAAGAGAGAACAGGAAGAAAGTGGGAGACAGAGGCTGGGCGCGGTGGCTCACTCCTGTAATCCCAGCACTTTGGGAGGCCTAGGCGGGCAGATCACGAGGTCAGGAGATCAAGACCATCCTGGCTAACATGGTGAAACCCCATCTCTACTAAAAATACAAAAAAATTAGCCGGGCGTGGTGACAGGTGCCTGTAGTCCCAGCTACTTGGGAGACTGAGGCAGGAGAATGGTGTGAACCCAGGAGGCGGAGCTTGCAGTGAGCCCAGATCTCGCCACTGCACTCCAGCCTGGGTGACAGAGCAAGACGCCGTCTCAAAATAAAACAAAACAAAAAAAAGTGGGAGACAGAGAGAGACAGAAAGACACTGGAAGGGACAGGCCACAGTGACCCAAGTTGTACATAGACAGGACAGGGAAGCCGGGCATGGTGGCTCACGCCTGTAATTCCAGCACTTTGGGAGGCTGAGGCAGGTGGATCACTTGAGGCCAGGAGTTTGAAACCAGCCTGGCCAACATGGTAAAACCCCATCTTTACCAAAAATACAAAAATCAGCCAGGCGTGGTGACAGGCATCTGTAGTCCCAGCTACTTGGGAGGCTGAGGCAGGAGAATTGCTTGAACCCAAGAGGTGGAGGTTGCAGTGAGCCAAGATCGCACCACTGCGCTCCAGCCTGGGTGACAGAGCAAGACTCTGTCTCAAAACAAAAAACCAAACAAAACAAAAGACAGGACAGGGAAGTTTGAGTGACAGAAACCCTCTCCTTCTTGGTGACCATTCCCTTCTGCACCATGCAGACAAGGCAGGACAGAGCTCAGGGTTACACAGTGGTCAGAGGCATCACTGGGGGACCCTGAACTCAGGGGGTTCTCCCTACTGAAGGAGGAAAGACTGAGGAGCAGATGGCAGAGGCTCCATAGAGGAAGGAGGCTACAGCCTTGAGGGCATCAGCTTCCCACACTCCCAACCTGCTGCCTCTCTCTGCTGGAATGAGGAGTGGCCTCCTAGCTGGGGGTCTCCAGGGTGGAGGGAGGAGCTCACATTCTTAGCATTCCTGGGACCCTGAGTTGCAAGGAAGACCTGGTGAGCATGCTGACCCCAGAGGAGTGACTCAGGCCCATGGCTCGAGTGCCTGAGTAGGGACCAGGGTTGGGGATGGGGCATGAGTCAGCCTGGCAGGTCCCATAAGAAGGGGAGGGAAGGGAGAGGAATGGGGGCTGCACAGGTGTGAGGGTCTGTGCATGTCTGTGTGGTGTGGTGGGGTGTCTGGATATCCGTGTGTTCTGGATCTGAGTGTTAGTGTATCCGTCAGCACAACCTCTGTGTGAGGGTGTGCCTTGGCGAGGGTGGGCTTCTGTGGATGTCCTGTGTGTGGTATGTATGTGTGTGTGTGTGTGTGTGTGACTAAGTATATTTCCTTCAACTTGGGTTCTGTCCCAGTGTGTTTGGATCTTCATAGTATGTCTCTCTCTATACGTTTCTTAGGGGTTGCCCGTGTATGGGTGTCTGTGTATGTGTGCATGACTGAGTATACCAGTGTCAGCCTGTGTCTGTCCCTCTTTTTTGTGTTTGTGTGTTCACAGCTGAGACTCACTGTATGAAAGTAAAGTGTGCATGGAGGGTAGTGGGTTTGGGGCTATGCTGCACACCTCTCTGTATGCAGGTGGTAGTGTCAGCCCACAGGTGTGCAGCTATGGGTGTGAGCGTGTCCTAGTGAGAGCTTCTGTTCCCTTGCAGAATCAGCATGTGTCCATGGATAACTTGTGTTTCTTACCAGCATTTTTTTTTCCCTTATTTTTTTTCAAGACAAGCTCTCGCTATGTAACCCAGGCTGGAGTGCAGTACTGTGATCATGGCTCACTGTAGCCTCCACCTCCTGGGCTCAAGCAATCCTCCTACCTCAGCACCCACCCACCCCTCAAGCAGCTGGGACTACAGGCATGCGCCACCATACCTGGATAATTTTTATATTTTTTGGTAGAGACGGGGTCTTGCCATGTTACCCCGGCTGGTCTTGAACTCCTGGCCTCAAGTAATCCCCCCACCTCGGCCTCCCAAAGTGTTGGGATTTACAGGCGTGAGCCACTGCACTCAACCCTCAGCCTCTTACCAGCTTTGTGTGTGTGTCCATAGATGTCTCTGTGGCATGTGTATATATGTCACAGGGTAAGGCACGTTGGTGTATGACTGTCGTCACAGATCTGTGTGTGTGTGTGCAACAGCCCTCTCTGCTTCTCTCTGGTCTCCCTGTGTGTGCACTGGCCCCTGCTGCCTCTGAGTACATGACCCAAGGATGCTTACCAGCCAGCGTATACATGTGTGTCTGTGTCAATCTATGTGTCCATGGCAGTGTCTCCATCCTTGTGTCTGCATCAGGCCTGCGCATCTACGAAACTGTGTTTCTTTGTTTTTTGTTTTTTGGTTTGTTTTTTTTTTTTTTTTTGAGACAGAGTCGCACTCTGTCACCCATGCTGGAGTGCAGTGACACGAGCTTGGCTTACTGTAACTTCCGCCTCCCGGGTTCAAGCAATTCTCCTGCCTCAGCCTCCTGAGTAGCTGGGATTACAGGCACGCCCAGCTTATTTTTGTATTTTTAGTAGAGACAGGGTTTCATCCTGTTGGCCAGACTAGTCTCGAACTTCTGACCTCAAGTGATCCACCGGCCTCGGCCTTCCAAAGTACTGGGATTACAGGCGTGAGCCACCGCACCCAGCGCAAATGTGTTTTTGTATCAGTCTGTGTCTCGGTGAACATGAAACCTGGGTGCATCCAGCTCCATCTTATGGCATAGATAAAGGCTGTGTATTGGTACGTATCAGCGTGTCTGTGTCTGAGCAGGTCACCATAACCCTTCATTGTGTCCTGGTGTGCATCTGTCCACCTCAACTCCATGTATGCTGTTGTGTGGTGTGTGTCTCTCAATATACAGGGACATTTAGTTTTGTGTGTGTGTTGGCATCAGTCTAGATGTATATTGCGCTGCTAGGTGTTCGTAATCAATCTGTACACGTGCGACTGTGTGTTGATGTGTTTGTCCCACGTTGGCTTGTATGCATACATGTCTCTTTATGAACGTACATCAGTGTCAGTCCGTGTGTATATGTGTGAGTCACGGTGTTTTTGTGTCACTGTGTTTGTGACATCAGCCCTTGCATATCTGTGTGCTGTTAACTTACCAAGTGCTGCGTTTTCTGTGCTAATAACAGCCCCTGTGTGTTTAAGTGTGAGTCATTGTGAGTGTGTTGGGGGGGTTGCTGTGTGAAGGAATTTTGTCCGTTTGTGTGCTTCTGTCCCTCTATCTGACTCAGGGCGTGCCCCTCCTCCTTCCATCCCTCTCATTCTCTGGAAAAGCTGGGGCGGAGAGCAGGGGTTGGGGGGGGATGGTCAGGACATCTGGAAAGCACATCTGGAGTCGGCCTGCTCCTGTCCTCCTGCGGTAAAGCAAGAGAATTCTGGAAGGGAAGGGGTCCCAGTTCCTCCTGTCCCCTTCACTCAAGGTGCGGCCGTTGGGGCCTGGGAAGGGGTATCCCGGCTCTGGCTCCGCGCCCCCGAAGCCGGCCGGAAGCGCTGGGGTGGGGAGGTGCCCCCGGTGACTCACGCGGGGGCAGGAATGCTGCGGTCGGAACGGAACCCGGCTCCAGAACCCACCTCCCGCCCCAGGGCTTCTCCGGCCGGCGGCGCCAGCTCCCGCGCGCTGACCCTGGCGGGGCCCCACGTGCCAGGTGGCTGGACCTGACCCAGGCTCCCCGCCCCCTCTCGGGCCGCCAGCCCGGGACTGTACTGTTTCTCCTCCTGGCAGCGCGGGGGCTGCGGGCGCGGGGCCTTCGGGGCGCGGGGGCTGTGGGAGCGGGCACCTGACCTTGGCTGGGAACGGCCACCTAGGAAGCGGCGACTGAGGAGCTCCCCTACCCACCCGCTTCCGGCCTCTGCAGACTTTGCCCCATTCCACTCCCTCCGCTGATGGAGAAAAGGAAACTTTGTGTCTGCGGATGGAGAGCCTCCCTTGCGAACGCGGTGGGAACACAGGCGTATACGCACGGAGGAAACACGAGAGACACGCACACAGATACTCAACATACGCACATACATGCCATCCACAGATACACGCAGGATCACAAACATACCATCTCAGAAACACAGACGCAGATGCACAGGCACACGCGTAAACAACACGGAGAACTGCAGTTGCACTTACAAGACTTGGTCCCGGGTCCAGGCACGGAGTGGCTCAGCCTGCAATTCCAACAGTTTGGGAGGCCGAGGCGGGAGGATCGCTTGGGGCCAGAAGTTTGAGAAAAGTCTGGGCAACATAGTGAGACTCCCCTCTTCTCTACAAAAAAATTTAAAAGTTAGCGAAGTGTGGTGGCCTCCTGTAGTCCCAGCCACTCGGGAGGATGAGACAGGAGAATCGCTTGAGCCCTGAAAATCAAGGCTGCAGTGAGCCGTGATTGTGCCACTGCACTCCAGCCTGGGTGACAGAGCAAGACCCTCTCTCAAAAAACAAAACGAAAAACTTGATCCTTCTTACACCCTAGCACAGACATTGTGTGTGTGTGTGTGTTGGGGGGCTGACTATGTTTCTATGTGTATCTGTGTTGAGGGGTTCCCCTTATTCACCAGGATACATTCTCTAAGACCCCCGCAAAAGCCTGAAATAATGAATAATACTAAGCCCTATGTATACTATGCATAACTTTCTTTTTCCTTCACAATTTCGCAGATAGATTGTTTTCTTACTGTAGATCTTACCTACCTCAGTGTACGTGATTATCTTTTTTTTTTTTTTGAGACGGAGTTTAGCTCCTGTTGCCCAGGCTGGAGTGCAATGGTGCGATCTCCGCTCACTGCAACCTCCACCTCCTGGGTTCAAGCAATTCTCCTGCCTCAGCCTCCTGAGTAGCTGAGATTACAGGTGTGCACCTCCATACCTGGCTAATTTTTGTATTTTTAGTAGAGACAGGGTTTCACCATGTTGGTCAGGCTCGTCTCAAACTCCTCGTGATCCACCCACCTCGGCCTCCCAAAGTGCTGGCATTACAGGCGTGAGCCACTGCGCCCGGCCATTGATTATCTTTTTCTAAGTGGAGAACTTTCGCCTTTTCACTTAAAAGGAAGCACTTTAAGGCTTCTCTTTGGCCTATCCGAATTGCAGCCATCATTATTTTGCACATTGGGGCTTTTTTTTTTTTTTTTTTTTTTAAGACAAAGTCTTGGTCTGTCACCTAGGCTGGATCTCGGCTCACTGCAACCTCCGCCACCCGGGTTTTAGTGATTATCGTGCCTCAGCCTCCCGAATAGCTGGGATTACAGGTGTCCGCCACTATGCCTGGCTGATTTTTTTTTTTTGTATTTTTAGTAGAGATGGGGATTTCACTATGTTGCCCAGGCTTGTATTAAACTTCTAACCTCAAGTGATCCACCGCCTCGGCCTCCCAAAGTGCTGGGATTGCAGGCGTGAACCACAGCACCCGGCCAGGCCATTATTTAGAAAAATAAGAGTTTCTTGAACACCAGCACTGCAATACCAGGACAGTCGATCTGATAGCTAAGTGACCCACAGACAGGTATCAGCTATAGCACTGAGATGCGGGACAAAGGGGGGATTCATGTTCCAGGCCAACCAGAGTGGGATGGCATGAGGTTTCATCACAGTACACAGAACGGCGTGCAATTTAAAACTTAGGAGTTATATCTGGAATTTTCCATTGAATATTTTTAGACTAAGAGTAACTGAAACCTCAAAAAGTGAAACTTCGGATAAAGGGGGACTGATGCATGTTGTATAGCGGTGTGTGTTGGGTATCTATGTGTGCTTGCAGGTCTGTGTCTCTTGCGTTTGTCTCTGTACTTGTATGTGCTTCTGTGTGTGCACGCCTGTGATACCAACGCCACCACCACCCCATTAGGGAGTGAAGGCAATCCACCTTCACTCAAAAACAAGGCCAGGCACGGTGGCTCATGCCTGTAATCCTAGCACTTTGTGAGGGTGACGTGGACAGATCACTTGAGGTCAGGAGTTTGAGACCAGCCTGGCCGACATGGTGAAACCCTATCTCTACTAAAAAACACAAAAATTAGCCAGGTGTGGTGGCGCGCTCCTGTAATCCCAGCTATTCAGAAGGCTGAGGCAGGAGAATCACTTGAACCCGGGAGGCGGAGGTTGCAGCGAGCCAAGATTATCCCACTGCACTCTAGCCTGGGTGACAGAACAAGACTCTCAAAAAAGAAAAGAAAAGAAAAGAAAAAAACAGTCAAGACACAATACATGAACTCCCCTGTGGAATTACACACACTCACATTTCTGCACCTATGCCCAGGGATACTCATAAGTACACAGCTGAACGCACATTCACTCACTCGTTCAACACGCATTTATGGCACATCTATTGTGTGCCAGACCATCCTGACACAGCAGGGGACGAAACAGACACAACCCCTGCCCTCCTGGAGCTGACATTCTAGTGGGGGAAACTGACAATGGACAAGGTACCTGGGTAACAGGTAAAGTATGCTGGGCTATGAGAAGAACCAAAGAGGAAAAGTAAAGCGAGAAGGGGGTAGATTTGCAGGGGAAGCTCCAGTTACCTCCAATTTTATTTTATTTTTTATTTATTTATTTATTTTATTTTATTCTTTTTCTTTTTTTTTTTTTTTTAGACAGAGTTTCGCTCTTGTTGCCCAGACTGGAGTGCAATGGCGTGATCTCAGCTCACTGCAGCCTCTGCCTCCTGGGTTCAAGCAATTCTCCTGTCTCAACCTCCTGAGTAGCTGGGATTACAGGGGCCTGCCACTACGCCCAGCTAATTTTTTGTATTTTTAGTAGAGACGAGGTTTCACTATGTTGGCCAGGCTGGTCTCCAACTTCTGACCTTAGGCGATCCACCTGCCTCGGCCTCCCAAGACTGGGATTACAGGCGCGAGCCACTGTGCCCAGCCTTTATATTTCATTTTATTATTTTTAATTTTTTTGAGACAGGGCCACACTTCGTCGCCCAGGTTGGAGTGCAGTGGCACGATCACAGCTCACTGCAGCCTCCACCTCCCTGGGCACAGGTAGTCCCCCCACCTCAGCCTCCTAAGTAGCTGGGACTACAGGTGTGCACCACCACACCTGGCTAATTTTTCTCTTTTTAGTAGAGATGGGGTCTCACCATGTTGCCCAGGCTGGTCTCTAACTCCTGGCCTCAAGCGATCCTCCTGACTCGGCCTCCCAAAGTGCTGGGATTACAGTCATGAGCCACCACGCATGGCCAAGCTCCAATATTAACAGGGTGGCCAGGCCCAGCGGACTGAGAGGTGTTGTTGAGGAACAAAAATGAAAGAAGAGGGTGCGAGTCACGTGGACATTTGTGGAAGACTGTTTTGAGCACAGGGAACAGTGCACAGTTCTCGGGGTAGAAACATGCTTCATGTATTCGTTCCAGAGACCCTGGAGGCCAGTGTGGCTGGAGCAGAGCGTGTGACGGGGAGAGCGGGAGAGGGGTTGGTAGGAGGCGAGCTTAGAGATGAACAGACACGTCTCCATTGACGCACAGCCATGGGCCGGTTTCCTTAAGTGTGTCTAGCAGGTGTGTGTGCCCATACGTGTGACCCTGTGAGTTAGGGTGCCTGTGTTTGTGCATGTGTGTGCATGTTTGTGTGTCTCCTGTGTGTGTGTGTCTGTGTATGCTTTTGTGTGTCTATGTGTATGTATATATGTGTCTATGTCCATATATACAAGCATGTGTGTTTCTGTGTGTCTATATATGTATATATGAGTATGTATCTAGGTGTAAGAATCTGTGTGTGTGAGACAGACTGTGTGTGTGTGTATGGCTGTGTCTCTGTGGCTGTGCATGTGTGTAAGCATGTGTGTTTATATGTGTGTCTATGAGTATGTGTCTCTATCTGGGGTGTAAGAATGTGTGTGTGTGCCTGTGTGTGGCTGTGTGTGTGTCTGTGTGAGCATGTGTGTGCATGAGTATGTGTCTCTCTCTGGGGTGTAAAAATGTGTGTGTGTGCACGCCTGTGCCTGTGTGTGCCTGTGTGTGGCTATGTGTGTGTCTGTGTGAGCATATATATCTATGTGTGTGTATGAGTGTGTGTCTATCTGGGGTGTAAGAGTGTGTGTGCCTGTGCCTGTGTGTGGTTGTGTGTCTTTGTGTGTGTCTGTGTATGTGTGTCTATGTGTGTGTATGAGTGTGTGTGCCTGTGCCTGTGTGTGGCTGTGTGAGTCTTTGTGTGTGTCTGTGTGAGTATATGTCTATGTGTGTGTATAAGTGTGTCTCTGAGGTGTAAGAATGTGTGTGAGAACGTGTGTGCCTGTGCCTATGTGTGGCTGTGTGTGTCTGTACTATGTGTGTCTGTGTGGCGGGAGGTTAGGGCTGAAGCCAAGCCATCCTTGCGTTTGGGGATGGAGGCTGTGTTCCTAACTCATTGCCCTCAACTCCGCTAACTCTCCCTTCAGGCAAGTGCCTGTGTGGGCTGCACTGACCCTGGTCAGGCAGGCCGTGGTAGGAGTGGCCCGGCATGGCCCGGGAGCCCTTCCTGCCCCTCTCTGATACTGGGCCCTTCCCTCATGTGACTCCCTAGGGCTGAACAAGACATCCTCTTTCTCCTGCGAAGCCCATAACGCCAAGGGGGTCACCACATCCCGCACGGCCACCATCACAGGTGACAGGGTTGGGAGGTGGGGAGCTGGGCATCAGAGGGTAGGGCTTGGGTCTGGGGTCAGAGTGGGGGCGGAGAGCAGGGTAGGGAGCTTTGAGCAAAGGCTCCCCAGGGTCAATCCCTCCTGTTTGTCCACAGTGCTCCCCCAGCAGCCCCGTAACCTCCATCTGGTCTCCCGCCAACCCACGGAGCTGGAGGTGGCTTGGACTCCAGGCCTGAGCGGCATCTACCCCCTGACCCACTGCACCCTGCAGGTGAGACGCCCAAACTTGGTTCATTTCAGTCTCAGGCCTCCTTCCACCCACATCCACAACCCTCATCCTCTCCCTGGGAATCCACCACTTCTCCGCCACTGTTGAGAAGCAGTAGAGCCTGGGGGGGTTGAGCCAGATGTCCTGGGTTCGAATCCTAGCTCCACCACCTTCTGACTGTGTGAGCTTGAGTAGGAGGCTTAATCTCTCTGGGGCTCAGTTCTCTCGTCTACAAATTGGACATAATGGTAGTGCCTACCCGGAATGCTTAGTGTGAAAATTCAATGAGTGAATTGAATTCAATGAGTGAATGCAAATTACCAACTTAAAATGGTATATCGAACATAGGAAACAAGCTTAACAAAATTGGCCAGGCACAGTGGCTCATGCCTATAATCCCAGCACTTTGGGAGGCCGAGGTGTACGGATCATTTGAGGTCAGGAGTTCGAGACTGGCCTGGCCAACATAGCGAAACCGCATCTCTACTAAAAATACAAAAATGAGCTGGGCCTGGTGGCATGGGCTTGTAGTCCCAGCTACTCAGGGGGATGAGACAGGAGAATTGTTTGAAGCTGGGAGGCGGAGGTTGCAGTGAGTGGAGGTTGCAGTGAGCCAAGATCACGCCACTGCTCTCCAGCCTGGGTGACAGAGTGAGACTCTGTCTTAAAACCAAAAAACAAATTTAACAAAATGAAAATGATCAGGTGTCTAAATTATTTTCAGTATTAGTGATATTAACTCTAGCCAGAGTGGGAGCCCTGAGACAGCAGGATCTGGAGCCATTTCTGTCACCACTGGGTACCCAGAACCCTCCACTTCTCCCATCCCAGCCCTGGCTACTCTGTGTGGTCACTGTCCAGGGATGGGTCTGTCCCCTACTGGAATGTAAGCTCTGATGGGCAGGGCTGGAGCTGTCCCAGTCACCACTGGCTCTTCATTCTTGCCCAGCACAGGACCAGACATACAGTAGGGAATATTTGCTAGAAGGATATATTACCACCCAGATGAGCTAGACCCAGACTCTGCCCTCAAGTTGCTCCTAGAGTAAGAAAACTAAAACCAGGCCAGGTGTGGTGGCTCACACCTATAACCCCAGCACTTTGGGAGGCCAAGGCGGGTGGATCACCTGAGGTCAGGAGTTCGAGACCAGCCTGGCTAACATGGTGAAACCCCATTTCTACTAAAAATACAAAAAATTAGCCAGGTGTGGTGGCACACACCTGTAATCCCAGCTACTCGGGAGGCTGAGGCAGGAGAATCACTTGAACCTGGGAGGCAGAGGTTGCAGTGAGCCGAGATCGTGCCATTGCACTCCAGCTTGGGTAACAAGAGCGAACTTCCGTCTCAAAAAAAAAAAAAAAAAAGACAGAAAGAAGAAAACCAAAAACCAAAACCAAACTCACAGATCTGTAAATATAAGGCTGAATTCTGGTCTGAAGTTCTCTGAGATTAGAATGTTGGAGATAGGGGGTGGACAGTGCCTATGGTGGTAGATGACAGTAATGAAGAATGACCAACTTCTACTGAGTGTCCGCTGTGCACCAGGCCTTGCATTAAAGTTTTATGCACACCTCCTCGTGTGTTTGTGAAGGAGGGTCTATGGATACACCCATTTTCCAGATGAAGAAACTAAGGCTCAGAGTGGTTAACCAGCTTGTCCAAGGTCATAGCAAACCCATGTCATGCTCCTAACCTCCTTATAAACTGTTTTTTGTTTTTTTCTTTTCTTTTCTTTTTTTTGAGACAGAGTCTCGCTCTGTCACCCAGACTGGAGTGCTGTGACATGATCACAGCTTATTGCAAGCTCAGCCTCCTGGGTTCAAGCAATTCTCCTGCCTCAGTCTCCTGAGTAGCTAGCTTACAGGTGCCCGCTACCATGCCCAGCTAATTTTTATATTTTTAGTAGAGACAAGGTTTCGCCATGTTGGCCAGGCTGGTCTCGAACTCCTGACCTGAAGTGATCCGCCCACCGCGACCTCCCAAAGTGCTAGGATTACAGGCGTGAGCCACCGTGCCGGGCCCTGAGAAAATGTTTAGAGTCAGTGCTTGATTAAACAGGAATTGTCTTATACTTATATGCCCTGAGCACAACCCCATCTGCTTGTCATTTTAAACCTAGAAAATAGTGGCTGTTGACTGGGCATGATAGCTCACGCCTGTAATCCCAGAACTTCATGGAGCTGAGGCATGTCTGTACAAAAAATTCAAAAAATTTAGCTGAGCGTGGTGGCACGCACCTGTAGTCCCAGCTACTCGGGAGGCGGAAGTGGGACAATCACCTGAGCCTGACAGTCAGGACTGCAGTGAGGCATGATTGAACGTCTGCTCTCCAGCCTGGGTGACAGAGTGAGACTCAGTCTCAGGAAAAAAAAAAAAAAAAATAGTGGCTATTAATCTTCCCTTTTTCAAGGTAAGGAACTGAGGCCCAGAGAGGGGAAGTGACCTTTCCCTACCCTCCACCCCTCCCCGGGGCTAGAAAGCCTAAGTTGAGATTCAATCCCAGAGGCCAGCCGGATTCGGGAGACCTCAAATGCCAGGTCAGGCATCAGCTGCACCCCTGCCCACATCCACCAAGTGTTCCCAGGAAAGCAGAAGTGTGTCCTCTTCCCTCTCCAGGTCTCACTTCCTGCTGCACACAGGCTAGGGCTGAAGAGTTCCAGTGGGAGGGTCACAGCCGTCCCAGGGAAAAGAGAAGTGGGAGCAGGCACGGGGAGACCAACTGTCTGTACCCATCTCCCCTCTGTCCTGGTAGAGGTTCCTCTTCCTGTTTGTCACTGTGGGTCAGAGAGCAGGCATGGTGACAGCCTCACCCCTCCTTGTACCCACCATCTGCCCCTAGTCCTCCCCAGGTCTCGTGGTGGTGTCATCTCCCCCCATGGGGGCTGTGTGACTTTGGGCAAGTTGCTGAACCTCTCTGGGCCTTGGCTTCCCTGTCTGTACAATGGGGATGAGAAAAGAAATTGACCCCATAGGGTGGTAGTGCAAAGTCAATGAGTTCATCCAGGAATGTGCTTGACAGGGAGCTTGGTACATATTTGGCACTCAAGAAATGTTTGCTAGGCCGGGTGCCATGGCTCACACCTGTAATACCAGCCCTTTGGGAGGCCGAGGCAGGTGGATCGTTTGAGCCTAGGAGTTTGAGACCTGCCTGGCCAACATGGTGAAACCCCGTCTCTCCAAATAATTAAAAAATTAGGTGGGGCTGTCATTGCACCACTGCACTCCAGCTTGTGTGACAGAGTGAGACCCTGCCTAAAAAAAAGAAAGCAAGAAAGCAAGAAAACAAATGTTAGCTGTTGATAATTATAACGTGCAAAGCAGTTTATATGCATCATGTCATTAAACCTTATACCCTGACAAGTAGGAACTGTGATGCCCATTTTCCAGAGACAGACACTGAGACTCAGAGAAGTTAAGACACTCACTCTAGATCACACAGCAAACAGCATCCAACCCAGGACTTAGATCCAAGGAATCTGGCTTTAGATCCCACACCCTGTGGCAGTAAACTCCTTCCTGACATACTGTGTGGCTATATGGCTGGGGTCTCCAGGGTGAAGGGGAAGTCCTTGGCTGCAGCATTCCTGAGGTGCGTGGCTGTGAGTTGTGTGGTTATGGGGGTTTTGTGGTTCCATGTGGCAGGGCTATACAGATGTGTACACCAGCGGTGGCCCCCTCCACCCTGAGTGTGCCATTCCTGGGGCAGAATAGGTGTGGGAACTTGTGCTGCTATGCAGAGCTTGACACTTGTTACCAGGAAACACACATAAAATAATAAGTGACAGGCTGGGCGCGGTGGCTCATGCCTGTAATCCCAGCACTTTGGGAGGCTGAGGCGGGCAGATCATCTGAGGTTGGGAATTTGAGACCAGCCTGACCAACATGGAGAAACCCTGTCTCTACTAAAAATACAGAATTAGCCGGGCGTGGTGGTGCACGCCTGTAATCCTAGCTACTCAGGAGGCTGAGGCAGGAGAATCACTTGAACCTGGGAGGCGGAGGTTGCAGTGAGCTGAGATCACGCCATTGCACTCCAGCCTGGGCAACAAGAGCGAAACTCCATCTCAAATAAATAAATAAATAAATAGATAGATAGATAAATAAAATAATAAATGCCACTCCGTATGCACAAGCAGTCTTCTAAATGCTTATATGCCCCAATTCAGTCAACCCCATGAGGTAGGGAGCCACTGTCATCCCATTTTACAGATGAGAAGACTGAGGCACACAGCTAGGGAATGGTAGAGCCTGGATTTGAGCCCCAGATCCAGCACCCGTGCTCCTCAGCACAAGGCTAAACTGCCTCTGTGCACAGACAAGAGGTATTACTACCATTACTGATATTCTTACCGCCAGTAGAGTGAAGACTATGGGGACAGGATGGGGTTCAGGTCCCAGCTTCATCACTGATAAACGGATGACCTTGAGCAAGTGATTCCATCTCTCTGGGCCTCAGTGTTGTCATCTGTACAGTGGGAATAAGCATAATACTTACCACAGGACAACAGGGTTGATGTGAAGGCCAAATAAATTCAGATTTGTCAAGGGCTAAGAATGGCACTCAGTAAATGTTGGACATGTTTTTCTTTTTTAATTAAGATAATATATGACATGACAGGCATAGTGGCTCATGCCTGTAATCCCAGCACTTTGGGAGGCTGAGGCGGGTGGATTACCTGAGGTCAGGAGTTTGAGACCAGCCTGGGCAACATGGTGAAACGCTTTTTCTACACAGAATGCAAAAAAAGCCGGGTGTGGTGTCTCACACCTGTAATCCCAGCCCCTTTGGGAGGCCGAGGCAGGCAGATCACTTAAGATCAGGAGTTTGAGACCAGCCTGACCAACATGGTGAAACCTCGTCTCTACAAAAATACAAAAAAGTTAGCCAGGCATAGTGGTGCATTACTGTAGCCCCAGCTACTCGAGAGGCTGAAGCAGGAGAATTGCTTGAGCCTGGGAGGTGGAGGTTGCAGTGAGCTGAGATCGTGCCACTGCACTCCACCCTGAGTGACAGAGCAAGACTCCGTCTAAAAAATAAAAAAAAATAAAAAAAATTAGCCAAACGTGGTGGCTCATGCCTGTAATCCCATCTATTTGGGAGGCCGAGGCATGAGAATTGCCTGAACCTGGGAGGTGGAGACTGCAGTGAGCCGAGATCATGCCACTGCACTCCAACTCGGGTGATGAAATGAGACTCATAGGCCAGGCATGGTGGCTCACACCTGCAATCCCAGCACTTTGAGAGGCTGGGGCGGGCGGATTGCCTGAGGTCGGGAGTTTGAGACCAGCCTGACCAACATGGTGAAACCCTGTCTCTACTGAAAATACAGCAATTAGTCGGGCGTGGTGGTGCCTGTAGTCCCAGCTACTTGGGAGGCCGAGGCAGGAGAATTGCTTGAACCTGGAAGATGGAGGTTGCAGTGAGCCAAGATCTCGCCACTGCACTCCAGCCTGGGCAACAGAGCAATACTCCATCTCCAAAAAAAAAAAAGTAAAGAAAAAAAAAGAAATGAGACATATGACATGCATAATCTTCAGTCTACATCTAGATCAAGGTCGTCTAACACATGTGGCCCAGGATGACTTTGAATGAGGCCCAACACACATTCATAAACTTTCTTAAAACATTATGAGATTTGTTTGTGAATTTTTTTTTTTTTAACTCATCAGCTATCGTTAGTGTTAGTGTATTTTATGTATGGCCCAAGACAATTCTTCTTCCACTATGGTCCAGGAAAGTCAAAAGATTGGACACCCTTGAGATTGTGTAATACACATATTCACCATGTAACCACCGTCCAAATCAAGACATAGACCCTTCCAGTCCCCAACAAGGCTCCCTCAGGCCCCAGAGATGACCACACTTCTGCTTCTAGAACAATGCTTTTGCCTGTAGTATAATGTCATATAAATGGAATCTCACAATATCATGCTATTATTATTATTATTATTATTATTATTATTTGAGACAGAGTCTTGCTCTGTTACCCAGGCTGGAGTGCAGTGATGTGATCTCAGCTCACTGCAACCTCTGCCTCCCAGGTTCAAGTGATTCTCCTATCTCAGCCTCCTGAGTAGCTGGGATTACAGGCGAGCACCACCACACCTGGCTAATTTTTTATATTTTTGGAAGAGACAGGGTTTCACCACGTTGGCCAGGCCGGTCTCGAACTCCTAACCTCAAGTGATCGCCCACCTCGGGCTCCCAAAGTGCTGGGATTACAGGCGGGAGCCACTGTGCCCAGTCTATTTGCATTATTATTGTCATCACACTATGCATCATTATTATCGGTGCTGACCACCCGCCATGCACTGTGGCATCCTTTGGGCATAACTACATTTAATCTTTAAACAATCCTGTAAGGCATTTGATCCTCTAAGGCCCCATTTGCCCGAGGAGAAAACCGAGGCTCAGAGGGGGAAGAGTCTTGCTGGAGGTGGCTTTTGGAACCGCGTCGTATACAACCAAATGATCTCCTTGGTTTGCAAATCCAGGTGCCTGTGTTATCCCAGCATGGCGCTGCAACACACACACACACACACACACACACCCTTGCAAAGTTGTGTAGTCACACTAGAACCACCACCACTGGGAGCTGTGTGACCATCTCATGTGATTGCTTGGTCATTCTGTCCTCACACCCTTCCCTCTCCCCAGGCTATGCTGTCAGACAATGAGGTGGGCATCCAGGCGGGAGAACCAGACCCCCCAGAGGAGCCCCTCACCTTGCAAGCATCTGTGCCCCCCCACCAGCTTCGGCTGGGCAGCCTCCATCCTCACACCCCTTATCACATCCGTGTGGCGTGCACCAGCAGCCAGGGCCCCTCATCCTGGACACACTGGCTTCCTGTGGAGACGCCGGAGGGAGGTAAGAAAGGCTGGGGAGGGAGACGTCACCACTACCCCACTGGACTTTGCTTACATCAGTGCCACCCCCATTGTCCCCTTTCACCCCTTTACCCCTCATGGCCTCAATCTCCTTCCCATCCAATCTCTGACCCCTCAGCAGCACTGCCCACTGGCCTATCTCCCAGCCCTTCTGTCCCCTGTGCTTCCGCTCATGGGAGGCCTCCACGAGTTGCCCACGTGCGTGCCCTTGGCACCCTGCACCCATTTCCTGGGAACAGGGGAGGGGGTCAGGAAGAGGTGG
This sequence comes from Papio anubis, assembly GCF_008728515.1. NCBI lineage: Eukaryota > Metazoa > Chordata > Mammalia > Primates > Cercopithecidae > Papio > Papio anubis. The sequence goes on along the minus strand of NC_044995.1, from coordinate 15,397,832 downwards.
GGGTGCCAGCTTCCCCTCTTCCCTGTCCTCCAGTGCCCCTGGGCCCCCCTGAGAACATTAGTGCCACGCGGAATGGGAGCCAGGCCTTCGTGCATTGGCAGGAGCCCCGGGCGCCCCTGCAGGGTACCCTGTTAGGGTACCGGCTGGCGTATCAAGGCCAGGACACCCCAGAGGTGGGTGCTGCTGGTGGGACTGGAGTGGAGTGGCTGGGGGAGGAGGGAGACAGGGAGGAGAAGATATCAGGGCCGACATGGACGGTTGTGCACGTTGGGTAGTACGCAATTGCTCTACGCCTAGAGGGGCACGTTCAGGGAAGGTTCATATTCACATTCTGGGGAGAATAAGGGGGTCTAGGGGAGGGCATGGGGAATGGCTATTTTTGAACCACTGCAAAAGCATTTCAGCAGACTCGTATTTACTATAACGATTTCACAGCAGATAGTTGTATAGCACCTTGGGGAAGGGGTACCTTTTCCCAATTTGCACAAAGGCACTGCTATCAGGGCTAGCAATACCCTGACGTAGGGAGAGAGGATGGAAAGGGAAGCTAGAAGGGGTTGGAGGGATACAGGTTAAAGGATGAGGATGAGAGATGAAGGGGAGGACAAGGAAGGATGAGGAGTTGGAGGATGGAGAGAGGGCTTTGAGAAAGAGATGGGGCATTGAGCCCAAGAGTGAAGGCTTAACAGCTGGGGGTGAGGCTCTACCCTGATGCCACTTCTGGACCCCCTAGGTGCTAATGGACATAGGGCTAAGGCAAGAGGTGACCCTGGAGCTGCAGGGGGACGGGTCTGTGTCCAATCTGACAGTGTGTGTGGCAGCCTACACTGCTGCTGGGGATGGACCCTGGAGCCTCCCAGTACCCCTGGAGGCCTGGCGCCCAGGTAAGTCCAAAGCCATGCCCAATCTGCTTTAACCCTATTTCTCCCTGACAGCCCTGACTTACTCCCTATACCTTTCAGAGTTACCGCAACCTAGGCCCTGTTCCTACCCCGAGCCTTACCGAGAGCCGCCCTCACTCCCTTACCCATGCCATGGCCTCACTCCTTTACCCGTGCCACACCCTCACTCCCTTACCTGTGCCACGCCAGTCTTGTCCTCTCTGAGCACGTCTCCTCTGTCCTTTCTTCTCACAGGGCAAGCACAGCCAGTCCACCAGCTGGGTAAGGGCTTCCACACCCCATCTCCTCCCTCCCTCCCCTCAACACCTAGTGGGAGTGCTGTCACCATACATACTCATTGCACATCCCTTTCATGTTTCTCGAACTCATCACTCTAACCTACTTCTTGAGTTTGTGTGGTCCTTGATGGAGGTGCCTATAATGGCCTAGCATAGCACATTGTAGGTATTCAGGGAATGACAGGTGGGTGGGTGGATGGATGAACAAATGGATAGATGAATATATGGAGGGTGGATGGGTGGGTGGGTCAATGGATGAATAGAGGGTGGATAGGTGGGTGAACAGATAAATGACTGGATGGTGAGTGGCTAAATGGATGGCTAGACGGATGGGTGGATGGATGGATGGATATATAGAGGGTGGATGGGTGGGTGGGTCAATGGATTAATAGATGGGGTGGATAGGTGGATGAATAAAAGATGACTGGGTGGTGAGTGGATCCATGAATGGGTAGATGGGTGGATGGATGGATGGTTGGATAAATGGATGGATGGACAGATGGATGGATTTGTGAGTGGATGAATGGATGAAGGGATGGGTAGAAAGGTGGATGGGTGGAGGAATGAGGTATCCTCCTCACATCCATCTCTCTCAAATATTTCTCTAACAATTCTCAAACATTCCTCCTACACTCATTATCTCCTCTGGGCACTATTACAGCCCACTCTTGTAACTCAACCCACTAGCCTTCAGTATTCCTCACATCCCTTCCTACATTTCTTCACATACCCTTTCCAAGCTCATTCCACCCTCCTTTCACATACATCCCATTATAATCCATTCCTCCCATATGAATCCCAAGGCCCATTGCACAACCACACTTCTCATTCACAAACTCTGCACACCTTGTACGCACTTACCATACCTTCCACATTGCAAACACTGAAAAACATTGTCCACAACTTTCCCACACCCGACTCTCCTTGCATGCTTACCCCACACTCCATAGACATCATTCCCTCACCCTTCACTAATCCCAACCCGTCTCACTCTCTGCACACTCACCCTGAACCCCTTGCACACTCAGCACATAATGATCTTTATTTCTTACACACTCCATTCCACCCCTGCCCTTTTTATACCCCCTTTCTGTGCACCCCATACTCCTCATCTGCCCTTCTCACATCTTTTGCATGCTCACTGCACACTTCTGTCACACTGCAATTACATCCTTAAAGTTCCTTGCTCACTCCTTGTATCTAAGACTTCATGAATACTCTTCCCACTTCACACACCCCCAACATTTCCAGCAGCCATTCAACGCTGTATATGCTTATCATACCCCTTTGGATATTTATTTCACTCTCATTCCTTGCTTTATGGAAACCCTTGTGGCCGGGTGCAGTGGCTCACGCCTGTAATCCCAGCACTTTGGGAGGCCTGAGACAGGTGGATCACCTGAGGTCAGGAGTTCAAGACCAGCCTGGCCAGCATGGCGAAAACCCATCTCTACTAAAAATACAAAAATTAGCTGGGCGTGGTGGTGCGAGCCTGTAATCCCAGCTACTCGGGAGGCTGAGGCACAAGAATTGCTTGAACCTGGGAGGCAGAGGTTACAGTGAGCCAAGATCATGCCACTGTACTCCAGCCTGGGCAATAGAGCAAGACTCTGTCTCAAATTAAAAAAAAAGAAGAAAGAAAAGAAAAAAAAATTAGCCAAGTGGCACAGACCTGCAGTCCCAGCTACTCAGGAGACATGGTGAAATCCTGTCTCTACCAAAAAAAGAATACAAAAATTAGCCGGGCATGGTGGTGCACACCTGTAATCCCAGCTACTTGGAAGCTGAGGCAGGAGATTTGCTTGAAACTGGGAGGCAGAGGTTGCAATGAGCTGAGATTGGGCCACTGCACTCCAGCCTGGGTGAAAGAATGAGACCCTGTCTCAAAAAAAAAAAAAAACAACAACAACAACAGAAAAAAAAAAGAGAGAAAGAAAATCCTTTTGTAGTCATTGCATTCTCCTCAAAAGATATTCCTTAGTCCTTCATTCACCAGCCTCGCCCTCCGTGCACACGCTTCATGCACCGTCCTACACTGCAAGGATCTCCTTCCCCACTCACCTGTTTATCTATACTCTAGTCCACCCTCCTTGCACAATCATCACATTTCTCACACTAACCTATGCTACTTGAGGTTTCTCCACACCCATCTCATGTTCATCTAGCCCTCCTGGCACACTCATAACCCGTTCCACACATCTCTCTCTCCCATTCCACACTCAATGCACACTCCTCAAATATCCATTCCACTCTTCTGTTTTTTTGGATCTTGGTGGGGTAATATGTGGTAGCTTAAAGTAAGGAAAACTACAAACGCCCAAACAGGGACTTGAACCCTGGACCACCAGGTTAAAAGGCTGATGCTCTACCAACTGAGCTGTGCTGGCACTTGCTCTTTTTTTTTTGGGGGGGGGGGGCGGGGATGGAGTCTCGCTCTGTCACCCAGGCTGGAGTGCAGTGGCGCGATCTCGGCTCACTGCAACCTCTGCCTCCCAGATTCAAGCAATACTCCTGCCTCAGTTTCTGAGTAGCTGGGATTACAGGTGTGCACCAGCACCCCAGCTAATTTTTGTATATATATATCTTTTAAGTAGAGACAGGGTTTCACCATGTCTGCCAGGCTGGTCTTGAACTCCTTGCCTCAAGTAACCCACCCGCCTTGGCCTCCCAAAGTGTTGGGATAACAGGCGTGAGCCACTGCACCTGGCCTCCATCCCACTCTCAACTCACCCATCCTACAACTTTCACACACTCCTGCCTTAACATGCACTTGTATCACATCCATTGCATACCCTGTCCAGCCCAGCCTATTCAGATATGTGAATGCATCCATCACACACCACATCAAGTATGTGCACATCTTTACCGAGGCCTTCTGCCTCCCTCCAACATCACCCCTTTGGGTCCCAGAGAGCTGGATCCAAGGCCTCATCCATGACCTGTTCCTCGTACCCCCGATAGTGAAGGAAACTTCAGCTCCTGCCTTCTCGTGGCCCTGGTGGTATATACTGCTAGGAGCAGTTGTGGCCGCTGCCTGTGTCCTCATCTTGGCTCTCTTCCTTGTCCACCGGCGAAAGAAGGAGACCCGTTATGGGTAAGTTGGAACCACATGGGGAGGCTGTGTGGCCTGGGATGGAGAGGCTGGAGGCAGGGAGGCCAGTGAGGAGGCTGGTGCAGGAGGAGTGATGACCAAGAATTGGAATGAGGGCAAGGGAAGCCAGGCGCGGTGGCTCACGCCTGTAATCCCAGCACTTTGGGAGGCTGAAGCGGGTGGATCACTTGAGGTCAGGAGTTTGAGACCAGCCTGGCCAACATGGCGAAATCCTGTCTCTACTAAAAAATACAAAAATTAGCCGGACGTGGTGGCACACGCCTGTGGTCCCAGCTACTTGGGAGGCTGAGGCACAGAAATCACTTGAACCCAGGAGATGGAGGCTACAGTGAGCTGAGATCGCACCACTGCACTCCAGCCTGGGTGACAGAGTGAGACCCTGTTTCAAAAAAAAGAATGAGGGCAAGGGGGTGTGTGGAGTGAACGGAAGGCAGAAGGTAGCTGTCCAAGACATGCTCAGCAAATGCTAGCAGAGAGGGCAGGCAGGGCTTGAGGCTGAGATGGTACTTGCTCAACTGCTGGTTGGGGAGGGGGTTCCACATGGTTTTTCCTTGCCCTCACCTACTCCCCCCCCCCCCCCCCCCCAGAGAAGTGTTCGAGCCAACAGTGGAAAGAGGTGAACTGGTAGTCAGGTACCGCGTGCGCAAGTCCTACAGTCGCCGGACCACTGAAGCCACCTGTAAGTGAACCCTGTGCCCCACTGCCCTGGCCTGGAGCTAAAGGCTATAGAGAATCTGACCGCTGGGCTTCTATAGATGTGTCAGCCAAACGTTTCTGAAGGCCTTGGGATACTAGCATGGCAGAATCACAGCCCCTAGAAATAACAGATTTGTGGAACCACAGAGAACTTTCAAGGAATAGAATCTTAGACACAGTAAATCTTAGAAACACCAAGGCTAGGTGTGGTGGCTCATGCCTGTAATCCTAGCACTTTGGGGGGCCGAGGTGGGAGGATCACTTGAGCCCAGGAGTTCGAGACCAGCCTGGGCAGCATGGTGAAACCCTGTTTCTACCAAAAAAAAAAAAAAAAAATTAGCCAGGTATGGTGGCATTCCCCTATAGTCTCAGATACTCGGGAGGCTGAGGTAGGAGGATCACCTGAGCCCAGGGAGGTCGAGGCTGCAGTAAGCCATGATCACACCACTGCACTCCAGCCTGGGTGACAGAGCAAGACCCTGTCTCAAGAAAGAAAAAAAATAAATAAATGAAAGAAAAGAAACACCAAACCTCAGAGCCATTGGATCTTAGAAGATGCAATGATGATGATAATGATGAAGATAATGACAATCACGAAGAAATGATGATGATGAAATAATGTTGAGATTAGATGGTGATGATGTGATAATAATCACAGGCAACCCCAGCACTACCTACGTGGCAGGCTCCATTCTAAGCATTCTACATGTATCATTGAACCCTCAGAGCAACCCAAGGACACGGGTTTCTTTTTTCTTTTTTTTTTAGACAAAGTCTTGCTCTGTCACCCAGGCTGGAGCACAGTGACACAATCTCAATCTCAGCTCACTGCAACCTCCACCTCCCGGGTTCAAGCAATTCTCATGCCTCAGCCTCCCGAGTAGCTGGGATTACAGGCACATGGCACCACGCCTGGCTAATTTTTGCATTTTTAGTAAAGATGGGGTTTTACTAACCCCGTCTTTCTTGGCCAGGCTGTTCTTGGAATTCCTGGTCTCAAGTGATCAACCTGCCTTGGCCTCCCAAAGTGCTGGGAGAATAGGCGTGAGCCACCGCGCCTGACTGGAGGTGGGTTTCTTATCACCTTCACTTCACAGATGAGGCAGCTTTGGAGCAGAGTGATTAAGTCACTTGCCCAAGGCCACACAGCTTGTAAATTGGATAGCTGGGATTTGAACCCAGGCACTTTTGCTCTGAAGTCTATACTTTTTTTTTTTAGACAGAATCTTGTTCTGTCACCTAGGCTGGAGTGCAGTGGCATGATCTCGGCTCACTGCAACCTCCGCCTCCTGGATTCAAGTGACTCTCCTGCCTCAGCCTCCCGAGTAGCTGGGACTATAGGCGCACGCCAAAACGCCTGGCTAATTTTTGTGCTTTTAGTAGAGACAGGGTTTCACCATATTTGCCAGGCTGGTCTTGAACTCCTGACCCCATGATCCACCCACCTCGGCCTCCCAAAGTGCTGGGATTACAGGCATGAGCCACCGTGCCCAGCCTGAAGTCTATACTCTTCACTGCCACACTCTACTACCTCTTGGAATTATAGATTGGTAGAGAGAGAGAATCGATCTTGGCCTGAAAAGTTATATGCATATACTCTACACCCTTATATTTTTGAAATAATAAAATCTTAGAACTATAGACTCTCCATTAGAAGACTGGAAAGTCATGGAAGGTCTCAGCTAAGGAGGGGATCTCAGAGGCCCAGTCAAATCTCTTCTTTCGGCCAGGCGCAGTGGCTCACGCCTGTAATCCCAACACTTTGGTAGGTCTAGGCAGGCAGACACTTGAGGTCAGGAGTTCGAGACCAGCCTGGCCGGCATGGCAAGACCCTGTCTCTACTAAAAATACAAAAATTAGCCAGACGTGGTGGTGCACATCTGTAATCCCAGCTACTCGGGAGGCTGAGGCAGGAGAATCACTTGAATCCGGAAGGTGGAGGTTGCAGTGAGCCGAGATAGTGCCACTGCACTCCAGCCTGGGCGATAGAGAGAGACTCTGTCTCAGAAAAAAAAAAAAAAAAAAGAATCTCAGGCGAGGCGCGGTGGCTCATGCCTGTAATCCCAGCACTTTGGGAGGCCAAGGCGGATAGATCACGAGGTCAGGAGTTCAAGATCAGCCTGACCAACATGGTGAAACCCCATCAAAAATTAGCCAGGTGTGGTGGTGCACGCCTGTAGTCCCAGCTGCTTGGGAGGCCGAGGCAGGAGAATTGCTTGAACCTGGGAGGCAGAGGTTGCAGTGAGCCGAGATCAGGCCACTGCACTCCAGCCTGGGTGATAGAGCAAGACTTTGTCTCAAAAAAAAAAGGAGCTCATCTTTCAGTTAGGGAAACAGAAATTCAGAAAGAAAATGGAAGAGCTAGGTCTCTTCCTAGCACACAACGAGAAAGCCGCCAGGGCCCCAGGGGGATGTTTGGAAAGGGCTGGGAAAGACATTTATTTAAGAAGAGAAGGAAGAAGCAACGATGTTCCGGTGATTTAACTGAGTAACATACAGCAGCCATTCTCAGGGTGTGAGCCTGGTCCCCTGTGGTCCCCGAGACCTTTGCAGGGGGCCCATAAGGTCAAATCTATTTTCATACTATTACCAAGACATTATTTGCTCTTCTGCTTTCTCATTCTCTCACGAGCATTCAGTGCAGTTTTCCAGAGGCTCCCTGATGTGGGATGATGTCATCCATCACTCTGACAGCCGATGGACCTTGTATATTCTTGTTTTAAAAATCTATCAGGCTGGGCGCGGTGGCACACGCCTGTAATCCCACCACTTTGGGAGGCCAAGGCGGGCAGATTGCTTGAGGTCAGGAGTTTGAGACCAGCCTGGACAACATGGTGAAACCCCATTTCTACTAAAATACAAAAATTAGCTGGGTGTGGTGGTGCATGCCTGTAATCCTAGCTACTCGGGAGGCTGAGGAAAGAGAATCGCTTGAACCTGGGAGGCGGAGGTTGCAGTGAGCCGAGATCGCACCACTGCACTCTAGCCTGGAGAACAAGAGTGAGACTCTCTCTCAAAAAAAAAAAAAAAAAAAAAAAAAATTAAATAAACCTCATAGATTTTCTTTTGAGGCCTAGGAGTTTGAAACCAGCGTGGGCAACATGGCAAAACCCCACCTCTACACTAAAAAAAACAAACACAAAAATTTGCTGGGTGTGGTGGCACACGCCTGTAATCCCAGCTGCTCAGGAGGATGAGGCAGGAGAAACACTTGAACCCAGGAGGTGGAGGCTGCAGTGAGCTGAGATTGTGCCACTGTACTCTAGCCTAGGCGACAGAGTGAGACTCTGTTTCCAAAAAAAATTTTTCTTTTTTTAGAGATGGGGTCTGGCTATGTTGCCCATGCTGATCTCCAACTCCTGGCCTCAAGTGGTCCTCCTTCCTTGGCCTCCCAAATTGCTGGGATTACAAGCGTGAACCACTGTGCCCAGCTAGTTTTATTTTTGAATACAGAAATATTGATATATATATATACACACACATATATATATGTAACTCACATAAACAAAAGCTCTTTCTAGTCCTCAATAATTCTAACAATGTAAAGGTGTCCTGATGTCAATGTGTTTGAGAATGATCATATAACAATGAAAATGGATAAATTACAATTACACCCAACAACAACTAGATTATAACTATTTCATAGATATCATGTTGAGTGAAAGAAGCCAGACACGAAAGAGAATATACTATGTGATTCCATTTTTATAACATTTCAAAACTAATCTATTGTAACAGAAATCAAGAAAGTGGCTACCCCTAGGAGGGCAGGTCATGTTCTCTTCTTGTCCTGAGTGCTAGTTACACATTTGTGTTTGATTTGTGAAAATCCACTGAGTTGGCCGGGCGTGGTGGCTCACGCCTGTAATCCCAGCACTTTGGGAGGCCAAGATGGGCAGATCACCTGAGTTCGGGAGTTCCACACCAGCCTGACCAACATGGAGAAACCCTCTCTCTACTAAAAATACAAAATTAGCCAGGCGTGGTGGCACATGCCTGTAATCCCAGCTACTCGGGACGCTGAGGCAGGAGAATTGCTTGAACCTGGGAGGCGTAGGTTGCCGTGAGCTGAGATTGCGCCATTGCACTCCAGCCTGGGCAACAGGAACGAAACTCCATCTTAAAAAAAAAAAAAGAAAAGAAAAAGAAAAGAAAATACACTGAGTTGCTTACTTACAATTTGTGCAGGTTATACTTCAATAGCAAGAAATATATATATATATATATATATATATATATATATATATTTTTTTTGAGACGGAGTCTCGCTCTGCCGCCCAGGCTGGAGTGCAGTGGCCAGATCTCGGCTCACTGCAAGCTCCGCCTCCCGGGTTTACGCCATTCTCCTGCCTCAGCCTCCCGAGTAGCGGGGACTACAGGCGCCCGCCACCTCGCCCGGCTAGTTTTTTGTATTTTTTAGTAGAGACGGGGTTTCACCGTGTCAGCCAGGATGGTCTCGATCTCCTGACCTCGTGATCCGCCCGTCTCGGCCTCCCAAAGTGCTGGGATTACAGGCTTGAGCCACCGCGCCCGGCCAGCAAGAAATATTTTTGTGTGTGTGTGTTGTTTGAGATGGGGTCTTGCTCTGTCACCCAGGTTGGGGTGCAGTGGCGTGAGCTCAGCTCACTGCAACCTCCACCTCTGGGCTCAAGTGATCCTCCAACCTCAGCCTCCTGAGTAGCTAGGACTACAGGCATGTGCCACCATACATGGCTAGCTTTTGTATTTTTTCTTTTTTTTTTTTTTTTTTTGAGACGG